>NC_088635.1:378444-421542 GCF_036013475.1 Columba livia | reverse complement strand
GGTGTTGCTCTTGGGTACTGAGGGTGTCACCCATGGGTGCTGGGGGTGTCACCCATAGGCGCTATGGGGATGTTGGGGGTGTCACCCATAGGTGCTGTGGGGGTGTCACCCATAGGTGCTCTGGGGGTGTCACCTATAGGTGCTGTGGGGGTGTCGCTCTTGGGTACTGAGGGTGTCACCCATAGGTGCTGGGGGTGTCACCCATAGGTGCTATGGGGATGTTGGGGGTGTCACCCATAGGTGCTGTGGGGGTGTCACCCATAGGTGCTGTGGGGGGGTCGCTCTTGGGTACTGAGGGTGTCACCCATGGGTGCTGGGAGTGTCACCCATAGGTGCTATGGGGATGTTGAGGGTGTCACCCATAGGTGTTCTGGAGGTGTCACCCATAGGTGCTATGGGGATGTTGGGGGTGTCACTCATGGGTGCTGGGTCGCCCATAGGTGTTCTGGGGGTGTCACCCATAGGTGCTGTGGGGGTGTTGCTCTTGGGTACTGAGGGTGTCACCCATGGGTGCTGGGGGTGTCACCTATAGGTGCTATGGGGATGTTGGGGGTGTCACCCGTAGGTGCTGTGGGGGTGTCACCCATAGGTGCTGTGGGGGTGTTGCTCTTGGGTACTGAGGGTGTCACCCATGGGTGCTGGGGGTGTCACCCATAGGTGCTGGGGGGTGTTGCTCTTGGGTACTGAGAGTGTCACCCATAGGTGCTATGGGGATGTTGGGGGTGTCACCCACGGGTGCTGGGGGTGTCACCCATAGGCGCTATGGGGATGTTGGGGGTGTCACCCATAGGTGCTGTGGGGGTGCTGGGGGTGTCGCTCTTGGGTACTGAGGGTGTCACCCATGGGTGCTGGGGGTGTCATCCATAGGCGCTATGGGGATGTTGGGGGTGTCACCCATAGGTGCTATGAGGATGTTGGTGTCACCCATGGGTGCTGGGGGTGTCACCCATGGGTGTTGGTGTCACCCTTGTGTTCTGGGGGTGTCACCCTTGGGTGCTGGGGGGGTCACCCATGGGTGCTGGCTCAGGATTAACCCCTTGCCCCCCACACTTGATGGTCAAGTTCAAGGTCACCAGTGACCTGTGGGAGGTGTCTTGTTGATTCTGGGGGTGTCACCCTTGGGTTCTGGGGGTGTCACCTTTGGATTATGGGGCTGTCACCCTTGGATTATGGGGGTGTCACCCATGGGTGCTGGCTCAGGATTAACCCTTTGCTTCCCACACTTGATGGTCAAGTTCAAGGTCACCAGTGACCTGTGAGAGGTGTGTTGGGGGTGCTGGGGATGTCACCTATGGGTGCTGGTGTCACCCTTGGGTGCTGGGGGGGTCACCCATGGGTGCTGGCTCAGGATTAACCCCTTGCCCCCCACACTTGATGGTCAAGTTCAAGGTCACCAGTGACCTGTGGGAGATGTGTTGGGGGTCACCCATGGGTGTTGGTGTCACCCTTGTGTTCTGGGGGTGTCACCCTTGGATTATGGGGGTGTCACCCATGGGTGCTGGCTCAGGATTAACCCTTCACCTCCCACAGTGGATGGTCAAGTTCAAGGTCATCAGTGACCTTTGGGAGGCCTGTTGGGGGTACTGAGGGTGTCACCCATGGGTGTTGGTGTCACCCTTGTGTTCTGGGGGCGTCACCCTTGGATTATGGGGGTGTCACCCATGGGTGCTGGCTCAGGATTAACCCTTCACCTCCCACACTTGATGGTCAAGTTCAAGGTCACCAGTGACCTGCGGGAGATGTGTTGGGGTGTCACCTATAGGTGCTATGGGGCTGCTGGGGGGGTCACCCATGGGTATTGGTGTCACCTTTGGGTGCTGGGGGGGTCACCCATGGGTGCTGGCTCAGGATTAACCCCTTGCCACCCACACTTGATGGTCAAGTTCAAGGTCATCACTGGCCTGTGGGAGGCGTCTTGGTGACTCTGGGGGTGTCACCCTTGGATTATGGGGTGTCACCCTTGGATTATGTGGGTGTCACCCATGGGTGCTGGCTCAGGATTAACCCTTCACCTCCCACAGTGGATGGTCAAGTCCAAGGTCATCAGCGAGCTGCAGGAGGCCTGTTGGGAGCTGGTGACGGCCATGGCCAACGACATCATCCTGCTGCTGGACTCGGACAACGACGGCGTCCGCACCCACGCCATCAAGTTCGTGGAGGGGCTCATTGTCACCCTGTCCCCCCGCGTCCCCGACTCCGACGTCCCCAAGCGCCACGAGGGCGACATCAGCCTGGAGCGCATCCCCAAGGACCACCCCTACATCAAATACAGTGAGCGCGGGGGTTGGGGGTCACCTGTGGGTTTGGGGGTCCATGTGGGATTGGGGGTCACCTATGGCATTGGGGGTCCATGTGGGATTGGGGGTCACCTGTGGCATTGGGGGTCCATGTGGGATTGGGGGTCACCTGTGGCATTGGGGGTCCATGTGGGATTGGGGGTCCATGTGGGATTGGGGGGTCACCTGTGGCATTGGGGGTCCATGTGGGATTGGGGGTCACCTATGGCATTGGGGGTCCATGTGGGATTGGGGGGTCCATGTGGGATTGGGGGGTCACCTGTGGCATTGGGGGTCACCTGTGGGATTGGGGGTCACCTGTGGGATTGGGGGTCACCTATGGCATTGGGGGTCCATGTGGGATTGGGGGGTCACCTGTGGGATTGGGGGGTCACCTATGGGATTGGGGGTCACCTATGGCATTGGGGGTCACCTATGGCATTGGGGGTCCATGTGACATGGGGGGTCCATGTGGGATTGGGGGTCACCTATGGCATTGGGGGTCACCTGTGGGATTGGGGGGTCACCTATGGCATTGGGGGTCCATGTGGCATTGGGGGTCACCTATGGCATTGGGGGTCCATGTGGGATTGGGGGTTACCTATGGCATTGGGGGTCCATGTGGGATTGGGGGGTCACCTATGGGATTGGGGGGTCACCTGTGGCATTGGGGGTCCATGTGGGATTGGGGGTCACCTATGGCATTGGGGGTCCATGTGACATGGGGGGTCCATGTGGGATTGGGGGTCACCTATGGCATTGGGGGTCACCTGTGGGATTGGGGGGTCACCTATGGCATTGGGGGGTCACCTATGGCATTGGGGGTCACCTGTGGGATTGGGGGTCCATGTGGCATT
Organism: Columba livia; assembly: GCF_036013475.1. Lineage (NCBI taxonomy): Eukaryota > Metazoa > Chordata > Aves > Columbiformes > Columbidae > Columba > Columba livia. The sequence goes on along the minus strand of NC_088635.1, from coordinate 418,409 downwards.
GGGGGTCCATGTGGGATTGGGGGTCCATGTGGGATTGGGGGTCACCTGTGGGATTGGGGGTCCATGTGGGATTGGGGGTCCATGTGGGATTGGGGGTCACCTGTGGGATTGGGGGTCCATGTGGGATTGGGGGTCCATGTGGGATTGGGGGTCCATGTGGCATTGTGGGTCACCCATGGGCTTGGGGGGTCCATGTGGGATTAGGGGGTCACCTGTGGGATTGGGGGTCACCTGTGGCATTGGGGGTCACCTGTGGCATTGGGGGTCACCTATGGCATTGGGGGTCCATGTGGGATTGGGGGTCACCTATGGGATTGGAGGTCACCTATGGGATTGGGGGTCCATGTGGGATTGGGGGTCACCTATGGGATTGGGGGTCCATGTGGGATTGGGGGTCACCTATGGGATTTGGGGGTCACCTGTGGCATTGGGGGGTCACCCATGGGCTTGGGGGCTCCATGTGGGATTGGGGGGTCACCTGTGGCATTGGGGGCTCCATGTGGGATTGGGGGGTCACCTGTGGCATTGGGGGGTCACCTGTGACATTGGGGGTCACCTGTGGCATTGGGGGTCCATGTGGCATTGGGGGGTCACCTGTGACATTGGGGGTCACCTGTGGCATTGGGGGTCCATGTGGCATTGGGGGGTCACCTGTGGCATTGGGGGTCACCTGTGGCATTGGGGGTCCATGTGGCATTGGGGGTCCATGTGGGATTGGGGGTCACCTGTGGGATTGGGGGGTCACCTATGGTATTGGGGGGTCACCTGTGGGCTTGGGGGGTCCATGTGGCATTGGGGGTCACCTATGGTATTGGGGGTCACCTATGGCATTGGGGGTCCATGTGGGATTGGGGGGTCCATGTGAGGTTGGTGGGGATTATAGGGGGTCCCTCTGGGCTTGGGGGGTCACCCATGGGCTTTGGGGGTCCATGTGGGATTGGGGGTCCATGTGGGATTTGGGGGTCCATGTGGGATTTGGGGTCACCTGTGGGATTGGAGGTCACCTATGGGATTGGGTGGTCCATGTGTCCCCCTGTGTCCCCCCCATGTCCCCCATGTGTCCCCTCTGTATCCCCCCATGTGTCCCCTCTATGTCCCCCATGTGTCCCCCCCATCTCCCCTCTGTGTCCCCCCATGTCCTCCATGTGTCCCCTCTGTATCCCCCCATGTGTCCCCTCTATGTCCCCCCATGTCCCCCATGTGTCCCCATTATATGTCCCCTCTGTGTCCCCCCCCATTTCCCCTCTGTGTCCTGTCCATGTCCCCCCATATCCCCCCGTTTCCCCCATGTGTCCCCCCCATGTCCCCCCATTTCCCCCTTGTGTCCCTTCCATGTTCCCTCCATGTGTCCCCTCTGTGTCCCCCCCATTCCCCCCATGTGTCCCCCCCATTCCCCCATGTGTCCTGTCTGTATCCCCCCATGTGTCCCCTCTCTGTCCCCACCATATGTCCCCCATGTGTCCCCCCATTTCCCCCATGTGTCCCCACCATATGTCCCCTCTGTGTCCCCCCATGTCCCCCATGTGTCCCCCCATGTCCCCATGTGTCCCCACCATATGTCCCCTCTGTGTCCCCCCATTTCCCCCATGTGTCCCCCCATGTCCCCTCTCTGTCCCCACCATATGTCCCCTCTGTGTCCCCCCATGTCCCCCCATTTTCCCCCCATGTCCCCTCTCTGTCCCCACCATATGTCCCCTCTGTGTCCCCCATTTCCCCCATGTGTCCCCCCATGTCCCCTCTCTGTCCCCACCATATGTCCCCTCTGTGTCCCCCCATTTCCCCCATGTGTCCCCCCGTGTCCCCTCTCTGTCCCCTCTGTATCCCCCCATGTGTCCCCTCTATGTCCCCCATGTGTCCCCCCATTTCCCCCTTGTGTCCCTTCCATGTCCCCTCCATATGTCCCCTCTGTGTCCCCCCCATTTCCCCTCCGTGTCCCCCCCATTCCCCCATGTGTCCTGTCCATATCCCCCCACGTGTCCCCCCCCATTTCCCCATGTCTCCCCCCATCCCCCCCCCCCACCGTGTCCCCCCATTGTCCCCATGTCCCCATCGTGTCCCACGTCCCCAGACGTGCTGTGGGAGGAGGGGAAGGCGGCGCTGGAGCAGCTGCTCAAGTTCATGGTCCACCCGGCCATCTCCAGCATCAACCTGACGGCGGCGCTGGGCTCGTTGGCCTCCATCGCCCGCCAGCGCCCCATGTTCATGGCCGAGGTCATCCAGGCCTACGAGACACTGCACGGTGAGTGTCACCCCCCCCCGGTGTCACCGTCACCCTCCCCCGGTGTCACCGTCACCTCCCCCCGGTGTCACCGTCACCCGTGAGAACAGAGCGGCTGAGGTTCCCATGGCCCCAAACGCTCCCGAGTTCTGGAGCTTGAGGGTGACAGATGCTGATGCCACCCAGAGCGCAGTGTCAGGTGTCCCCAGGTGTCCCCAGGTGTCCCCAGATGTCCCCAAATGGTCCCTCCCCAACTGGCCAAGTCTTAGTTGAGCAGCATCTTCAAGAACCTGAAGCTGCATCTCCTGGGGATTCTCCATCACCCAAACCGTGGTGTCCGTTGTCCCCAGGTGTCCCCAGACGTCCCCAGGTGTCCATAATAGTGTCCCCAGGTGTCCCCCCCAATGCTTTTGGCCAACCTGCCCAACTCTTAGTTGAGCAGCATCTTGAAGAACCTGGAACCTCCATCTGATGCCACCAAACCATGGTGTCCATTGACTCCAGGTGTCCCCAGACATCCCCAGGTGTCCATAATAGTGTCCCCAGGTGTCCCTTACACTGTCCCCCCCAATGCTTTTGGCCAACCTGCCCAAGTCTTACTTGAGCAGCATCTTGAAGACCTTGGAACCTCCATCTGATGCCACCCAACCATGGTGTCCATTGACTCCAAGTGTCCATAGGTGTCCATAAAGTGTCCCCAGGTGTCCATAATAGTGTCCCCAGGTGTCCATAAGGTGTCCCCAGGTGTCCCCCCCAATGCTTTTGGCCAACCTGCCCAACTCTTAGTTGAACAGCATCTTGAGGACCTTGGAACCTCCATCTGATGCCACCAAACCATGGTGTCCAATGACTCCAGGTGTCCATAGGTGTCCATAAAGTGTCCCCAGGTGTCCATAATAGTGTCCCCAGGTGTCCCCCCAATGCTTTTGGCCAACCTGCCCAAGTCTTAGTTGAGCAGCATCTTGAAGACCTTGGAACCTCCATCTGATGCCACCGAACCATGGTGTCCATTGACTCCAGGTGTCCATAGGTGTCCCTAAAGTGTCCCCAGGTGTCCCCCCCAATGCTTTTGGCCAACCTGCCCAACTCTTAGTTGAACAGCATCTTGAAGACATTGGAACCTCCATCTGATGCAACCCAACCATGGTGTCCAATGACTCCAGGTGTCCATAATAGTGTCCCCAGGTGTCCATAATAGTGTCCCCAGGTGTCCATAAGGTGTCCCCAGGTGTCCCCCCCAATGCTTTTGGCCAACCTGTCCAACTCTTAGTTGAGCAGCATCTTGAAGACCTTGGAACCTCCATCTGATGCCACCCAACCATGGTGTCCAATGACTCCAGGTGTCCATAGGTGTCCCTAAAGTGTCCCCAACTGTCCCTCACTCTGTCCCTCTCCTCCGCAGCCAACCTCCCGCCCACCTTGGCCAAGTCTTAGTTGAGCAGCATCTTGAAGACCTTGGAACCTCCATCTGATGCCACCCAACCATGGTGTCCAATGACTCCAGGTGTCCATAGGTGTCCATAAAGTGTCCCCAGGTGTCCATAAGGTGTCCCCAGGTGTCCCCCCCAATGCTTTTGGCCAACCTGCCCAACCCTTAGTTGAGCAGCATCTTGAAGACCTTGGAACCTCCATCTGATGCCACCTAAACCATGGTGTCCATTGACTCCAGGTGTCCCCAGACATCCCCAGGTGTCCATAATAGTGTCCCCAGGTGTCCATAATAGTGTCCCCAGGTGTCCCTAACACTGTCCCCCCCAATGCTTTTGGTCAACCTGCCCAACTCTTAGTTGAACAGCATCTTGAAGACCTTGGAACCTCCATCTGATGCCACCCAACCATGGTGTCCATTGACTCCAGGTGTCCATAGGTGTCCATAAAGTGTCCCCAGGTGTCCATAATAGTGTCCCCAGGTGTCCCCCCCAATGCTTTTGGCCAACCTGCCCAACTCTTAGTTGAGCAGCATCTTGAAGAGCCTGGAACCTCCATCTGATGCCACCAAACCATGGTGTCCATTGACTCCAGGTGTCCCCAGACATCCCCAGGTGTCCATAATAGTGTCCCCAGGTGTCCCTTACACTGTCCCTTCCAATGCTTTTGGCCAACCTGCCCAACTCTTAGTTGAGCAGCATCTTGAAGACCTTGGAACCTCCATCTGATGCCACCCAACCATGGTGTCCAATGACTCCAGGTGTCCATAGGTGTCCATAAAGTGTCCCCAGGTGTCCATAATAGTGTCCCCAGGTGTCCATAAAGTGTCCCCAGGTGTCCATAAAGTGTCCCCAGGTGTCCATAATAGTGTCCCCAGGTGTCCCCCCCAATGCTTTTGGCCAACCTGCCCAACTCTTAGTTGAGCAGCATCTTGAAGACCTTGGAACCTCCATCTGATGCCACCAAACCATGGTGTCCAATGATTCCAGGTGTCCATAGGTGTCCATAAAGTGTCCCCAGGTGTCCATAATAGTGTCCCCTGGTGTCCCCAGGTGTCCCCCCCAATGCTTTTGGCCAACCTGCCCAAGTCTTAGTTGAGCAGCATCTTAAAGACCTTGGAACCTCCATCTGATGCCACCAAACCATGGTGTCCATTGACTCCAGGTGTCCCCAGACATCCCCAGGTGTCCATAATAGTGTCCCCAGGTGTCCATAATAGTGTCCCCTGGTGTCCATAATAGTGTCCCCTGGTGTCCCCCCCAATGCTTTTGATCAACCTGCCCAACTCTTAGTTGAGCAGCATCTTGAAGACCTTGGAACCTCCATCTGATGCCACCCAACCATGGTGTCCAATGACTCCAGGTGTCCATAGGTGTCCCTAAAGTGTCCCCAACTGTCCCTCACGCTGTCCCTCTCCTCCGCAGCCAACCTCCCGCCCACCTTGGCCAAGTCGCAGGTGAGCAGCATCTTGAAGACCTTGGAACCTCCATCTGATGCCACCTAAACCATGGTGTCCAATGACTCCAGGTGTCCATAGGTGTCCATAAAGTGTCTCCAGGTGTCCATAATAGTGTCCCCAGGTGTCCATAAGGTGTCCCCAGGTGTCCCCCCCAATGCTTTTGGCCAACCTGTCCAACTCTTAGTTGAGCAGCATCTTGAAGACCTTGGAACCTCCATCTGATGCCACCCAACCATGGTGTCCATTGACTCCAGGTGTCCATAGGTGTCCCTAAAGTGTCCCCAACTGTCCCTCACGCTGTCCCTCTCCTCCGCAGCCAACCTCCCGCCCACCTTGGCCAAGTCGCAGGTGAGCAGCGTGCGGAAGAACCTGAAGCTGCACCTGCTGAGCGTGCTGCGCCACCCGGCCTCGGGCGACTTCCAGGCGCAGATCACCACGCTGCTGGTAGACCTGGGCACCCAGCAGAGCGAGATCGCCCGCAGCCTCCCCAGCCCGCGCGACGCCCGCAAGCGCCCGCGCGACGAGCCCGACGCCGCGCTCAAGAAGATGAAGATCGGTGAGGATGAAGTGTGGGGGGGGGGGGGGTGACACCGTTGGCACCGCCGTTGGGGTGTCATGGGGATGGGTGGTGGTGTTGGAGGTGATTTGGGTTCGTCTGGTGCCCACTAGGGGATGGGTGGGGGTGAATGTGCGTTGGGTTCTTCTGGTGGCCCTTTGGGGACAGTGGGGATAAGGGGTGGCATTAAGTGTCCCTCAGGTCCTACCAGTCTCTCCTGGGGACAATGGGGACAGGTGGTGGCATTAAATGTCCATAAGGTCCTCCCAGTCCCTCCTGAGGACAATGGGGACAGGTGGTGGCATTAAGTGTCCATCAGGTCATCCCGGTGTCCATAAGGTCCTCCCAGTCTCTCCTGGGGACAATGGGGACAGGTGGTGGCATTAAGTGTCCATCAGGTCATCCTGGTGTCCATAAGGTCCTCCCAGTCTCTCCTGGGGACAATGGGGACAGGTGGTGGCATTAAGTGTCCATCAGGTCATCCTGGTGTCCATAAGGTCCTCCCAGTCTCTCCTGAGGACAATGGGGACAGGTGGTGGCATTAAGTGTCCATCAGGTCATCCTGGTGTCCCTAAGGTCCTCCCAGTCCATCCTGGGGACACTGGGGACAGGTGGTGGCATTAAGTGTCCATCAGGTCATCCCAGTGTCCCTCAGGTCCTCCCAGTCCCTCCTGGGGACAAGTAGGTGGCATTAAGTGTCCCTCAGGTCCTCCCAGTCCATCCTGGGGACACTGGGGACAGGTGGTGGCATTAAGTGTCCATCAGGTCATCCCAGTGTCCCTCAGGTCCTCCCAGTCCCTCCTGGGGACAAGTAGGTGGCATTAAGTGTCCATCAGGTCCTCCCAGTGTCCCTCAGGTCCTCCCAGTCTCTCCTGGGGACACTGGGGACAGGTGGTGGCATTAAATGTCCATAAGGTCATCCCAGTGTCCCTCAGGTCCTCGCAGTCTCTCCTGGGGACACTGGGGACAGGTGGTGGCATTAAGTGTCCCTCAGGTCCTCCCAGTGTCCTTCAGGTCCTCCCAGTCTCTCCTGGGGACACTGGGGACAGGTGGTGGCATTAAGTGTCCCTATGGTCCTCCCAGTGTTCTCCTGGGGACAATGGGGACAGGTGGTGGCATTAAATGTCCCTCAGGTCCTCCCAGTCCCTCCTGGGGACAAGTAGGTGGCATTAAGTGTCCCTCAGGTCCTCCCAGTCCCTCCTGGGGACAATGGGGACAGGTGGTGGCATTAAGTGTCCATCAGGTCATCCTGGTGTCCCTCAGGTCCTCCCAGTCCATCCTGGGGACACTGGGGACAGGTGGTGGCATTAAGTGTCCCTCAGGTTCTCCCAGTCCCACCTGGGGACAATGGGGACAAGTAGGTGGCATTAAGTGTCCCTCAGGTCCTCCCAGTCTCTCCTGGGGACAGGTGGTGGCATTAAGTGTCCCTCAGGTCCTCCCAGTGTCCCTCAGGTCCTCCCAGTCCCTCCTGGGGACAAGTAGGTGGCATTAAGTGTCCCTCAGGTCCTCCCAGTCCATCCTGGGGACACTGGGGACAGGTGGTGGCATTAAGTGTCCATAAGGTCATCCCAGTGTCCCTCAGGTCCTCACAGTCCCTCCTGGGAACAATGGGGACAGGTGGTGGCATTAAGTGTCCATCAGGTCATCCTGGTGTCCCTAAGGTCCTCCCAGTCCCTCCTGGGGACAAGTAGGTGGCATTAAGTGTCCCTATGGTCCTCCCAGTCTCTCCTGGGGACACTGGGGACAGGTGGTGGCATTAAGTGTCCATCAGGTCATCCTGGTGTCCATAAGGTCCTCCCAGTCCCTCCTGGGGACACTGGGGACAGGTGGTGGCATTAAGTGTCCCTCAGGTCCTCCCAGTCCCTCCTGGGAACAATGGGGACAGGTGGTGGCATTAAGTGTCCCTCAGGTCCTCCCAGTGTCCCTCAGGTCCTCCCAGTCCCTCCTGGGGACAATGGGGACAGGTGGTGGCATTAAGTGTCCATCAGGTCATCCTGGTGTCCCTAAGGTCCTCCCAGTCCATCCTGGGGACACTGGGGACAGGTGGTGGCATTAAGTGTCCCTCAGGTCCTCCCAGTCCCACCTGGGGACAATGGGGACAAGTAGGTGGCATTAAGTGTCCCTCAGGTCCTCCCAGTGTCCCTCAGGTCCTCCCAGTCCCTCCTGGGGACAAGTAGGTGGCATTAAGTGTCCCTCAGGTCCTCCCAGTCCATACTGGGGACAGGTGGTGGCATTAAGTGTCCATAAGGTCATCCCAGTGTCCCTCAGGTCCTCCCAGTCCCTCCTGGGAACAATGGGGACAGGTGGTGGCATTAAGTGTCCATCAGGTCATCCTGGTGTCCCTAAGGTCCTCCCAGTCCCTCCTGGGGACAAGTAGGTGGCATTAAGTGTCCCTATGGTCCTCCCAGTGTTCTCCTGGGGACACTGGGGACAGGTGGTGGCATTAAGTGTCCCTATGGTCCTCCCAGTGTCCCTGAGGTCCTCCCAGTCCCTCCTGGGGACACTGGGGACAGCTGGTGGCATCACACCCCCACCAAGTCCCTCTCTGGGGTCCCCATGTCCTGGTGGTGACCCCGTTTGTGTCAGAGCCCCCCCTGGGCGAGGACGACGAGGACAAGGACCTGGAGGTGACAGCGGTGACGGTCCCCAAGGGGGGCGGCCAGGCCAGCGCCCCCTCGGACACCGACATCACGGCCGAGTTCCTGCAGCCGCTGCTGACGCCCGAGAACGTCGCCAACCTGGTCAGACCTGGGGACATCGGGGGTGACATCGGGGACCGGTCGGGACATCCTGGGGTGGGATGTGACATCTGGGGTGGGTCGGGACATCCTGGGGTGGGATGTGACATCTGGGGTGGGATGTGACATCTGGGACGGGTTGGGACACTCTGGGGTGGGATGTGACATCTGGGGTGGGATGTGACATCTGGGGACGGGTCAGGACACTGGGGTGGGATGTGACATCTGGGGTGGGATGTGACATCTGGGGTGGGATGTGACATCAGGGACAGGTTGGGACACTCTGGGGTGGGACGTGACATCTGGGGTGGGATGTGACATCTGGGGTGGGATGTGACATCAGGGACAGGTTGGGACACTCTGGGGTGGGATGTGACATCTGGGGTGGGATGTGACATCAGGGACGGGTTGGGACACTCTGGGGTGGGATGTGACATCTGGGATGGGTTGGGACACTCTGGGGTGGGATTTGACATCTGGGGTGGGATGTGACATCTGGGGTGGGATGTGACATCTGGGACGGGTCAGGACACTCTGGGGTGGGATGTGACATCTGGGGACAGGTTGGGACACTCTGGGGTAGGATGTGACATCTGGGGTGGGACGTGACATCTGGGGTGGGATGTGACATCTGGGACGGGTTGGGACACTCTGGGGTGGGACGTGACATCTGGGGTGGGATGTGACATCTGGGGGGTTGATGTGACACTTTGGGGACAATGTGACACTCTGGGGGGATGATGTCACACCTTGGGGATGATGTGACGCTTTGGGGACAATGACATTTGGGGGTTGATGTGACACTTTGAGGGGACAATGTGACACTTTTGGGGGGCTCTGACGTGGTGTCCCCCCCGTTTTAGGTGCTGATCAGCATGGTGTCCCTCCCCGAGGCCATGACCATGGGGATGATGTGACACTCTGGGGGTTGATGTGACACTTTGGGGACAATGTGACACTTTTGGGGGGCTCTGACGTGGTGTCCCCCCCCGTTTTAGGTGCTGATCAGCATGGTGTACCTCCCCGAGGCCATGCCCGCCTCCTTCCAGGCCACCTACACGCCGGTGGAGTCGGCCGGCACGGCCGCGCAGATCAAGCACCTGGCTCGTCTCATGGCCACCCAGATGACGGCGGCCGGGCTGGGACCGGGTCTGTCTGTCCCCTGTCCCCATTCCTGTCCCCACCCTCCCCATTGACCCAAAACCCCTCCCCATTGACCCAAAACCCCTCCCCATTGACCCAAAACCCTTCCCCATTGACCCAAAACCCCTCCCCATTGACCCAAAACCCTTCCCCATTGACCCAAAACCCTTCCCCATTGACCCAAAACCCTTCCCCATTGACCCAAAACCCTTCCCCATTGACCCAAAACCCTTCCCCATTGACCCAAAACCCTTCCCCATTGACCCAAAACCCCTCCCCATTGACCCAAAACCCTTCCCCATTGACCCAAAACCCCTCCCCATTGACCCAAAACCCCTCCCCATTGACCCAAAACCCTTCCCCATTGACCCAAAACCCTTCCCCATTGACCCAAAACCCTTCCCCATTGACCCAAAACCCCTCCCCATTGACCCAAAACCCTTCCCCATTGACCCAAAACCCCTCCCCATTAACCCAAAACCCTTCCCCATTGACCCAAAAGCCCCCAATGTTGACCCAAAACCCCCAACATTGACCCAAAAGCCCCCAACATTGACCCAAAACCCCCAAACGTTGACCCAGAACCAACCCCATTGTCCCAAAACCCCCCAACGTTGACCCCAAACCCCCCAACATTGACCCCAAACCATCCCCCGTTGACCCAAAACCCCCCAGCGTTGACCCCAAACCCCCCAACATTGACCCCAAACCATCCCCCGTTGACCCAAAACCCCCCAGCGTTGACCCCAAACCGTCCCCCGTTGACCCAAAACCCCCCAATGTTGACCCTGAGCCTCCCAACATTGACCCCAGACCATCCCCCATTGACCCAAAACCCCCCAACGTTGACCCCAAACCATCCCCCGTTGACCCAAAACCCCCCAATGTTGACCCTGAGCCTCCCAACATTGACCCCAAACCATCCCCCGTTGACCCAAAACCCCCCAATGTTGACCCCAAACCATCCCCCGTTGACCCAAAACCCCCCAATGTTGACCCTGAGCCTCCCAACATTGACCCCAGACCATCCCCCATTGACCCAAAACCCCCCAACGTTGACCCCAAACCATCCCCCGTTGACCCAAAACTCCCCAATGTTGACCCTGAGCCTCCCAACATTGACCCCAGACCATCCCCCATTGACCCAAAACCCCCCAACGTTGACCCCAAACCATCCCCCGTTGACCCAAAACCCCCCAGCGTTGACCCCAAACCGTCCCCCGTTGGCCCAAAACCCCCCAACGTTGACCCCAAACCATCCCCCGTTGGCCCAAAACCCCCCAATGTTGACCCCAAACCATCCCCCGTTGACCCCAAACCATCCCCCGTTGGCCCAAAACCCCCCAACGTTGACCCCAAACCATCCCCCGTTGGCCCAAAACCCCCCAACATTGACCAAACCTCTTCCCATTGACCCAAAACCCCCCGATGTTGACTCAAACCCCCTCCCCATTGACCCAAACCCCCCAACATTGACCCAAAACCTCCCAATGTTAACCCCAAAACCCCCCAATATTGACCGAAAACCCCCCAACATTGACCCCAAACCATCCCTCATTGACCCAAAAGCCCCCAACATTGACCCCATACCACCCCCATTGACCCCAAACAACCCAATGGACCCCAAACCCTTCCCCATTGACCCTAAACCCCCCAATGTTGACCCTGAACCACCCCCCATTGACCCAAAACCCCCCAACGTTGACCCCAAACCACCCAATGGACCCAAATCCCCTCCCCATTGACCCAAATCCCCTCCCCATTGACCCAAAACCCCCAGCGTTGACCCAGAACCACCCTCCATTGACCCAGATCCTCCCAATGTGGACCCAAAACCCCCCAACATTGACCCCAAACCACCCCCATTCACCCAAGACCACCCCCAATTGACCCAAACCCCCTCCCCATTGACCCAAACCCCCTCCTCATTGACCCAAACCCCCCCCCCATTGACCCCAAACCCCCCAATGTTGACCCCGAACCACCCCTCATTGACCCAAAACCCCTCCCCATTGACCCAAAGCCCCCCAACGTTGACCCCAAACCACCCAATGGACCCAAATCCCCTCCCCATTGACCCAAAACCCCCAGCGTTGACCCAGAACCACCCTCCATTGACCCAGATCCTCCCAACGTGGACCCAAAACCCCCCAACATTGACCCCAAACCACTCACATTCACCCAAGACCACCCCCAATTGACCCAAACCCCCTCCCCATTGACCCAAACCCCCTCCCCATTCACCCAAAGACCCCCAACGTTGACCCCAAACCACCCAATGGACCCAAATCCCCTCCCCATTGACCCAAATCCCCTCCCCATTGACCCAAATCCCCTCCCCATTGACCCAAAACCCCCCGCGTTGACCCAGAACCACCCTCCATTGACCCAGATCCTCCCAATGTGGACCCAAAACCCCCCAACATTGACCCCAAACCACCCCCATTCACCCAAGACCACCCCCAATTGACCCAAACCCCCTCCCCATTGACCCAAACCCCCTCCCCATTGACCCAAAGACCCCCAACGTTGACCCCAAACCACCCAATGGACCCAAATCCCCTCCCCATTGACCCAAATCCCCTCCCCATTGACCCAAATCCCCTCCCCATTGACCCAAAACCCCCAGCGTTGACCCAGAACCACCCTCCATTGACCCAGATCCTCCCAACGTGGACCCAAAACCCCCCAACATTGACCCCAAACCACCCCCATTCACCCAAGACCACCCCCAATTGACAAAAACCCTTCCCCATTGACCCAAAATCCCCCAACATTGACCCCAAACCCCCCCATTGACTCACCCCCTCCCGCTTATCCCAGGCGTGGAGCAGACGAAGCAGCTGAAGGAGGAGGCCCGCGAGGAGAAGGCCGCCAAGCCTGAGAGCGTCCTGATCCGGCGGCGCCTGTCGGCCTTGGCCCAGGGTCAGGCCATTTCGGTGCTGGGGGCCCAGGCTTCGGCCTCCCCACACCCCGAGGAGGAGGCCCCCCAGGCCAAACGCCGCCCCGAGCCCATCATGCCGGCCACACAGCCCCGGTGAGTCCCCGTGTGCACCCCAAACCGGGCTGAGATTAAGACAAGTTTTAGACCTGGGATTAAGGGGTTGCGCAGGTCTGGGTGTTGGAGTCGAGCGGGACAGAAAGAGGAGTGAAACAGGGACTTTATACAGAATATTGTTGCTAAATTCGTACCCTGAAAAGCCAATTGTTTCTGTCACCTCGGGCGTAATTAAGGTGTGTTTTAGACCTGGGATTAGAGTCAATGGGGATTTGGGGTCAATGGGGATTTGGGGTCAATGGGGACTTGGGGTCAATGGGGATTTGGGGTCAATGTGGAGTTGGAGTTATTGTGGGTTTGGAGTCAATGGGTGGGATTTGGAGTCAATGGGGAGTTGGAGTTAATGAGGGGGGATTTGAAGTCAATGGGGGGGAGTTGGAGTCGATGGGGAGTTTGGCGTCAGTGGGGGCTTTGGCGTCAGTGGGGGGTTTGGAGTCAATGGGGGGTTTGGAGTCAATGAGGGGAGTTTGGAGTCAATGGGGGGTTGGAGTCAATGAGGGGAGTTTGGAGTCAATGATGAGGGGAGTTTGGAGTCAATGGGGGGTTGGAGTCAACGGGGGGTTGGAGTCAATGGAAGTAGAGTTGGAGTCAATGGGGGGTTGGAGTCAATGGAAGTAGAGTTGGAGTCAATGGGGGGTTTGGAGTCAATGGGGAGTTTGGAGTCAATGGGGTGTTGGAGTCAATGGGGGGGGTTTGGAGTCAATGGAGTTTGGAGTCAATGGAGAGGGGGTTGGAGTCAATGGGGGGGGTTTGGAGTCAATGGGGTGTTGGGGTCAGTGTGTGGGGGGTTTGGAGTCAATGGGGGGGATTTGAAGTCAATGGGGATTTGGAGTCAATGGGGAGTTGGGGTCAGTGTGTGTGGGGGTTGGAGTCAATGGGGTTGATTGGAAGTCAGTGGGGTTGATTTGGAGTCAGTGGGGTTGATTTGGAGTCAGTGGGGTTGATTTGGAGTCAATGGTGTTGATTTGGAGTCAATGGGGTTGATTTGGAGTCAGTGGGGTTGATTTGGAGTCAGTGGGGTTGATTTGGAGTCAGTGGGGTTGATTTGGAGTCAGTGGGGTTGATTTGGAGTCAATGGGGTTGATTTGGAGTCAATGGGGTTGATTTGGAGTCAGTGGGGTTGATTTGGAGTCAGTGGGGTTGATTTGGAGTCAGTGGGGTTGATTTGGAGTCAATGGGGACTTGAAGTTAATGGGGATTTGGAATCAGTGGGGTTGATTTGGAGTCAATGGGGTTGATTTGGAGTCAGTGGGGTTGATTTGGAGTCAGTGGGGTTGATTTGGAGTCAGTGGGGTTGATTTGGAGTCAGTGGGGTTGATTTGAAGTCAATGGGGTTGATTTGAAGTCAATGGGGACTTGAAGTTAATGGGGATTTGGAGTCTGTGGGGTTGATTTGGAGTCTGTGGGGTTGATTTGGAGTCAATGGGGTTGATTTGGAGTCAATGGGGGGGATTTGGAGTCAGTGGGGTAGATTTGGAGTCAGTGGGGTTGATTTGGAGTCAGTGGGGTTGATTTGGAGTCAGTGGGGTTGATTTGGAGTCAATGGGGTTGATTTGGAGTCAATGGGGACTTGAAGTTAATGGGGATTTGGAGTCAGTGGGGTTGATTTGGAGTCAGTGGGGTTGATTTGGAGTCTGTGGGGTTGATTTGGAGTCAATGGGGTTGATTTGGAGTCTGTGGGGTTGATTTGGAGTCAGTGGGGTTGATTTGGAGTCAGTGGGGTTGATTTGGAGTCTGTGGGGTTGATTTGGAGTCAGTGGGGTTGATTTGGAGTCAATGGGGTTGATTTGGAGTCAGTGGGGTTGATTTGGAGTCAATGGGGTTGATTGGAAGTCAGTGGGGTTGATTTGGAGTCAGTGGGGTTGATTTGGAGTCAATGGGGTTGATTTGGAGTCAGTGGGGTTGATTTGGAGTCAATGGGGTTGATTTGGAGTCAATGGGGACTTGAAGTTAATGGGGATTTGGAGTCTGTGGGGTTGATTTGGAGTCTGTGGGGTTGATTTGGAGTCTGTGGGGTTGATTTGGAGTCAATGGGGTTGATTTGGAGTCAATGGGGTTGATTTGGAGTCAGTGGGGACTTGAAGTTAATGGGGATTTGGAGTCTGTGGGGTTGATTTGGAGTCTGTGGGGTTGATTTGGAGTCTGTGGGGTTGATTTGGAGTCAATGGGGGGGATTTGGAGTCAATGGGGGGGATTTGAAGTCAATGGGGGGGATTTGAAGTCAATGGGGCTTTGGAATCAATGGGGGTTTGGACTCAACATGGTATTTGAGTCATTGTGGGGGGGTTAATTAACTCACGGGGGTTGATTAAATCGGGGGGGTGGGTGCATCGGTGCCTGTGCGGGTGCTGAGGGTCCCTTTCTGTGTCCCCCCCCCAGGCTGGCGGGGGCGGGGGGCCGGAAGAAGGTTTTCCGCCTGAGCGACGCGCTGAAGCCGCTGAGCGACGTGCAGATCGAGAAGCTCAAACTGGGCGCCGTCAAGCGCATCCTCCGCGCCGAGCGCGCCGTGGCCGCCAGCGGCGCCGCGCAGGTAGCCCCGGGGCACTGGGAGGCACTGGGGGGCACTGGGAGGCACTGGGGGGCACAGGGAGGCAATGGGAAGCATTGGGGGGGTCTCTGAGAGCACTGGAGGGACTTGAGGGGAAGCTGGGGGAGGGCTGAGAGGCACTGGGGAGCACTGGGGGGCACTGGGGGGATACTGGGAGGCACTGGGGGGATACTGGGAGGCACTGGGTTGGATAGTGGGAGGCACTGGGTTGGATAGTGGGGGCACTGGTGGGGATACTGGGAGGCACTGGGGGGATACTGGGAGGCACTGGGTTGGATACTGGGGGCACTGGGGTGGACACTGGGAGGCACTGGGGGGATACTGGGAGGCACTGGGGTGGATACTGGGAGGCACTGGGGGAGATACTGGAAGGCACCGGGGTGGATACTGGGAGGCACCGGGGTAGACACTGGGAGGCACTGGGGGGATACTGGGAGGCACTGGGGTGGATACTGGGAGGCACTGGGGGAGATACTGGGAGGCACTGGTGGGGATACTGGGAGGCACTGGTGTCCCCAGTGTCCCCGCAGTGTGGCAGCCACTGTACTGGGAAGCACTGGGGTGGTGATTGAGGTGCTACTGGGGACACTGGTGGGGATACTGGGAGGCCCTGGGGGATACAAGGAGGCACTGGGGGGATACTGGGAGGCACTGGGGGGGAACAGGGAGGCACTGGGAAGCACTGGTGTCCCCACAGTGGGCCAGTCAGATGCTACTGGGGACACTGGTGGGGATACTGGGAGGCACTGGGGGGATACTGGGAGGCACTGGGGGATACAAGGAGGCACTGGGGGGATACTGGGAGGCACTGGGGGATACAAGGAGGCACTGGGAAGCACTGGTGTCCCCACAGTGGGGCAGTCAGATGCTACTGGGCACACTGGTGGGGATACTGGGAGGCACTGGGGGGGTACAGGGAGGCACTGGGAAGCACTGGTGTCCCCACAGTGGGGCAGTCAGATGCTACTGGGCACACTGGTGGGGATACTGGGAGGCACTGGGAGCCCTGATGTCCCCACTGTACTGGGAAGCGCTGGTGGGGATACTGGGGACACTGGTGGGGGTACAGGGAGGCACTGGGAGATACAAGGAGGCACTGGGAAGCACTGGTGTCCCCACAGTGGGGCAGTCAGATGCTACTGGGGACACTGGTGGGGATACTGGGAGGCACTGGTGTCACCAGTGTCCCCGCAGTGTGGCAGCCACTGTACTGGGAAGCACTGGGGTGGTCGTTGAGGTGCTACTGGGGACACTGGTGGGGATACTGGGAGGCACTGGAGGGATACTGGGAGGCACTGGGGGATACAAGGAAGCACTGGGAAGCACTGGCGTCCCCACAGTGGGTCAGTCAGATGCTACTGGGCACACTGGTGGGGATACTGGGAGGCACTGGGGGGATACTGGGAGGCACTGGGGGGATACAGGGAGGCACTGGGGGATACAAGGAGGCACTGGGGGGATACTGGGAGGCACTGGGGGATACAAGGAGGCACTGGGGGATACAAGGAGGCACTGGGAAGCACTGGTGTCCCCACAGTGGGGCAGTCAGATGCTACTGGGGACACTGGTGGGGATACTGGGAGGCACTGGGGGGATACTGGGAGGCACTGGGGGGGTACAGGGAGGCACTGGGGGATACAAGGAGGCACTGGGGGGGTACAGGGAGGCACTGGGGGATACAAGGAGGCACTGGGAAGCACTGGTGTCCCCACAGTGGGGCAGTCAGATGCTCCTGGGCACACTGGTGGGGATACTGGGAGGCACTGGGGGGATACTGGGAGGCACTGGGGGGATACTGGGAGGCACTGGGGGATACAAGGAGGCACTGGGAAGCACTGGTGTCCCCACAGTGGGGCAGTCAGATGTTACTGGGGACACTGGTGGGGGTACAGGGAGGCACTGGGAGATACAAGGAAGCACTGGGAAGCACTGGCGTCCCCACAGTGGGGGAGTCAGATGCTACTGGGGACAATGGTGGGGATACTGGGAGGCACTGGTGTCACCAGTGTCCCCGCAGTGTGGCAGCCACTGTACTGGGAAGCACTGGGGTGGTCGTTGAGGTGCTACTGGGGACACTGGTGGGGATACTGGGAGGCACTGGGGGATACAAGGAGGCACTGGGGGGGTACTGGGGGGATACTGGGAGGCACTGGGGGATACAAGGAGGCACTGGGAAGCACTGGTGTCCCCACAGTGGGGCAGTCAGATGCTACTGGGCACACTGGTGGGGATACTGGGAGGCACTGGGGGGTACAAGGAGGCACTGGGGGGATACAGGGAGGCACTGGGGGATACAAGGAGGCACTGGGGGGATACTGGGAGGCACTGGGGGATACAAGGAGGCACTGGGAAGCACTGGCGTCCCCACAGTGGGGCAGTCAGATGCTACTGGGGACACTGGTGGGGATACTGGGGACACTGGGGAGGATACTGGGAGGCACTGGGAAGCACTGGTGTCCCCACAGTGGGGCAGTCAGATGCTCCTGGGCACACTGGTGGGGATACTGGGAGGCACTGGGGGGGTACAGGGAGGCACTGGGGGGGTACAGGGAGGCACTGGGGGGATACTGGGAGGCACTGGGGGGATACTGGGAGGCACTGGAGGGATACTGGGAGGCACTGGGGGATACAAGGAGGCACTGGGAAGCACTGGTGTCCCCACAGTGGGGCAGTCAGATGCTACTGGGGACACTGGTGGGGATACTGGGAGGCACTGGGGGGTACAAGGAGGCACTGGAAGCACTGGTGTCCCCACAGTGGGGCAGTCAGATGCTCCTGGGCACACTGGTGGGGATACTGGGAGGCACTGGGGGGTACAAGGAGGCACTGGGAAGCACTGGTGTCCCCACGGTGGGGCAGTCAGATGCTACTGGGGACACTGGTGGGGATACTGGGAGGCACTGGGGGGGTACAAGGAGGCACTGGGAAGCACTGGTGTCCCCACAGTGGGGCAGTCAGATGCTACTGGGGACACTGGTGGGGATACTGGGAGGCACTGGGGGGGTACAAGGAGGCACTGGGAAGCACTGGTGTCCCCACAGTGGGGCAGTCAGATGCTCCTGGGCACACTGGTGGGGATACTGGGAGGCACTGGGAGCCCTGATGTCCCCGCTGTACTGGGAAGCGCCAGGACGCTCATCAATGGGGACCCCAGCGCCATTGTCCCCGCGGGCTCCTCGTCACCGTTGTCCCCCGTGTCCCCCCAGGCCCGCGTGAAGATCCTGGCGTCGCTGGTGACGCAGTTCGACGTCCCCGCCAAGGCCGAGGTGCTGGCGTTCGTGCTGGAGGACGCGCGGTCGCGCCTGGACCTGGCGCTGGCCTGGCTGTTCCAGGAGTACAACCGGCACCTGGCGCGCGGCGCCGCCGGAGACCTGCACCGCTACGACCAGTGTCTCGTGGGGCTGCTGGGGGGGCTGCACGACAAGCCCGACCAGAAGGACGGGTGGGGACAACGAGAGGGGATGGGGACACCGGGAAGGGCATGGGGACACTGGGAAGGGGATGGGGACACTGGGAAGGGGATGGGGACACTGGGAAGGGGATGGGGACACTGGGAAGGGGATGGGGGCAACAAGAGGGGATGGGGACAACGAGAGGGGATGGGGACACCAAGGATGGGATGGGGGCACTGGGGAGGGGATAGGGAACCCAGGGACGTGATGGGGACACCAGGGGTGGGATGGGGACACCAGGGACGGGATGGGGGCACTGGGAAGGGGATGGGGACAACGAGAGGGGATGGGGACACTGGGAAGGGGATGGGGGCACCGGGGAGGGGATAGGGAGCCCAGGGACATGATGGGGACACCAGGGACGGGATGGGGACACCAGGGATGGGATGGGGACGCCAGGGGTGGGATGGGGACGCCAGGGGTGGGATGGGGGCAACGAGAGGGGATGGGGACACCAAGGATGGGATGGGGACACCAATGATGGGATGGGGGCACTGGGGAGGGGATAGGGAACCCAGGGACGTGATGGGGACACCAGGGGTGGGATGGGGACACCAGGGACGGGATGGGGACACTGGGAAGGGGATGGGGGCAACGAGAGGGGATGGGGACACTGGGAAGGGGATGGGGACAACGAGAGGGGATGGGGACACTGGGAAGGGGATGGGGGCACTGGGGAGGGGATAGGGAGCCCAGGGACATGATGGGGACACCAGGGACGGGATGGGGACACCAGGGATGGGATGTGGACGCCAGGGGTGGGATGGGGACAACGAGAGGGGATGGGGACACTGGGAAGGGGATGGGGACAACGAGAGGGGATGGGGACACCGGGAAGGGGATGGGGACAACGAGAGGGGATGGGGACACCAAGGATGGGATGGGGGCACTAGGGAGGGGATAGGGAGCCCAGGGACATGATGGGGACACCAGGGGTGGGATGGGGACACCAGGGATGGGATGGGGGCAATGAGAGGGGATGGGGACACTGGGAAGGGCATGGGGACACTGGGAAGGGGATGGGGACACTGAGAAGGGGATGGGGACAACGAGAGGGGATGGGGAGCCCAGGGACGTGATGGGGACACCAGGGATGTAATGGGGACACTGGGGAGGGGATGGGGACACCAGGGATGGGATGGGGACGCCGGGGGTGGGATGGGGACACCAAGGATGGGATGGGGGCACTGGGGAGGGGATGGGGAACCCAGGGACGTGATGGGGACACCAGGGGTGGGATGGGGACACCAGGGATGGGATGGGGACACTGGGAAGGGGATGGGGGCAACGAGAGGGGATGGGGACACTGGGAAGGGGATGGGGGCACTGGGGAGGGGATAGGGAGCCCAGGGACATGATGGGGACACCAGGGACATGATGGGGACACCAGGGATGGGATGGGGACACCAGGGATGGGATGGGGACACCAAGGATGGGATGGGGGCACTGGGGAGGGGATAGAGAGCCCAGGGACGTGATGGGGACACAGGGATGGGATGGGGACACCGGGGAGGGGATGGGGACACCAGGGGTGGGATGTGGACACAAGGGGTGGGATGGTGACACCAGGGGTGGGATGGGGACACAGGGATGGGATGGAGACACCAGGAATGGGGGCACCAGGGATGGGATGGAGACCCCAAGGACAGAATGGTGACACTAGGGATATGATGGGGACAGCAGGGATGGGATGGTGTCACCAGGGATGGGATGGGGACACCAGGGATGGGATGGTGTCACCAGGGACGGGATGGGGACAGCAGCCACTTTATGCGGCTCTGGAGAACCTTTGTGTTCTTGGGCCATGAATGTCCCTCCAGATGGTCCCCAGGGCTGCCCCGTGTGTGTCCCCACATGGTGACATCCCCACATGGTGACATCCCCACGTGATGACGTCCCTTTCCCGCAGGATCTTCACCAAGGTGGTGCTGGAGGCGCCGCTGATCACCGAGAGCGCGCTGGAGGTGATCCGCAAGTACTGCGAGGACGAGGTGAGGACACCTGGGGACGTGGGGACAAGCCAGATGCTGAATGGCAGGGATTGGAAGGGACCTCAGGGTCAAAATGGCGCCAGAATCACCTCTCAGGGCTCAAAATAGCGCCAGAATCACCTCAGGGCACAAAATGGCGCCAGAATCACCTCAGGCTCAAAATGGCGCCAGAATCACCTCAGGGTCAAAATGGCGTCAGAATCACCTCAGGGTCAAAATGGCGCCAGAATCACCTCAGGCTCAAAATGGCACCAGAATCACCTCAGGGTCAAAATGGCGCCAGAATCACCTCAGGGCTCAAAATGGCGCCAGAATCACCTCAGGGCTCAAAATGGCGCCAAATCACCTCAGGCTCAAAATGGCGCCAGAATCACCTCAGGGTCAAAATGGCGCCAAATCACCTCAGGGCTCAAAATGGCGCCAGAATCACCTCAGGGTCAAAATGGCGCCAGAATCACCTCAGGGTCAAAATGGCGCCAAATCACCTCAGGGCTCAAAATGGCACCAGAACCACCTCAGGCTCAAAATGGCGCCAGAATCACCTCAGGGATCAAAATGGCAGCTCCAGGGGCACCAAATTGGGGAGTTTTAGCCTCAATTTTCTTATATACTGGAAGAAAATGTACAAAAAGTTACTAATGTGGGGATTATCGATAAAGAGAGCGACCCCCAAACTGCCTCAAAATGGCGCCAGAACCACCTTAGGATCAAAATGGCGCCAGAACCACCTTAGGATCAAAATGGCGCCAGAATCACCTCAGGGGTCAAAATGGCGCCAGAATCACCTCAGGGTCAAAATGGCGCCAAATCACCTCAGGGCTCAAAATGGCGCCAGAATCACCTCAGGGGTCAAAATGGCGCCAAATCACCTCAGGGGTCAAAATGGCGCCAGAATCACCTCAGGGACAAGATGGCGCCAGAATCACCTCAGGGCTCAAAATGGCGCCAGAATCACCTCAGGGTCAAAATGGCGCCAGAATCACCTCAGGGTCAAAATGGCGCCAGAATCACCTCAGGGTCAAAATGACGCCAAATCACCTCAGGGCTCAAAATGGCGCCAGAATCACCTCAGGGTCAAAATGGTGCCAGAATCACCTCAGGGTCAAAATGGCGCCAAATCACCTCAGGGCTCAAAATGGCGCCAGAATCACCTCAGGGTCAAAATGGCGCCAGAATCACCTCAGGATCAAAATGGCGCCAGAATCACCTCAGGGATCAAAATGGCAGCTCCAGGGGCACCAAATTGGGGAGTTTTAGCCTCAATTTTCTTATATACTGGAAGAAAATGTACAAAAAGTTACTAATGTGGGGATTATCGATAAACAGAGCGACCCCCAAACTGCCTCAAAATGGCGCCAGAATCACCTCAGGGATCAAAATGGCAGCCCCAAGGGCACCAAATTGGGGAGTTTCAGCCTAGATTTCATTATATAATAGAAGAAAATATACAAAAAGTGACTAATGTGGAAATTATTGATACACAGAGTAACCCCGAAACTGCCTCAAAATGGCGGCGCCAGAATCACCTCAGGGACAAAATGGCGCCAGAATCACCTCAGGGTCAAAATGGCACCAAATCACCTCAGGGATCAAAATGGCGGCCCCAGGGGCACCAAATTGGGGAGTTTTAGCCTTAATTTCATTATATAATGGAAGAAAAGGTGCAAAAAGTGACTAATGCGGGGATTATTGATAAACAGAGTGACCCCCAAACTGCCTCAAAATGGCAGCGCCAGAATCACCTCAGGGTCAAAATGTCGGCTCCAGGGGCACCAAATTGGGGAGTTTTAGCCTCAATTTTCTTATATACTGGAAGAAAATGTACAAAAAGTTACTAATGTGGGGATTATCGATAAACAGAGCGACCCCCAAACTGCCTCAAAATGGCGCCAGAACCACCTTAGGATCAAAATGGCGCCAGATCACCTCAGGGATCAAAATGGCGGCTCCAGGGGCACCAAATTGGGGAGTTTCAGCCTAGATTTCATTATATAATAGAAGAAAATGTACAAAAAGTGACTAATGTGGAAATTATTGATACACAGAGTAACCCCGAAACTGCCTCAAAATGGCGGCGCCAGAATCACCTCAGGGACAAAATGGCGCCAGAATCACCTCAGGGACAAAATGGCGCCAGAATCACCTCAGGGTCCAAATGGTGGTGCCAGAATCCCCTCTCGGGGGTCAAAATGGCGCCAGAATCACCTCAGGATCCAAATGGCGCCAGAATCACCTCAGGGCCCAAAATGGCGGTGCCAGAATCCCCTCTCAGGGGTCAAAATGGCGCCAGAATCACCTCAGGATCCAAATGGCGCCAGAATCACCTCAGGGTCAAAATGGCGCCAAATCATCTCAGGGTTCAAAATGGCGCCAGAATCACCTCAGGGACAAAATGGCACCAAATCACCTCAGGGCTCAAAATGGCGCCAGAATCACCTCAGCGTTTCAAATGGCAGCCCCAGGGGCACCAATTTGGGGCTTTTTGGCCTCAATACAACCCTCTACACTTGTTTTATTCATTAAATTTCTCCCCGGTGTCCCTCCCTGCCCCCTCAGAGCCGAACCTACCTGGGCATGTCCACTCTTTGCGACCTGATCTTCAAGCGCCCATCACGGCAATTCCAATACCTGCACGTCCTGCTGGACCTCAGCTCCCACGAGAAGGAGAAGGTGCGTAGGTGACGCCGCCACCCTTGGGGACGCCGCTGTCCCCGTGTCCCCAACACGTCGCCGTGTCCCCCGCCAGGTCCGCCATCAAGCCCTGCAGTTCATCAAGCGCATGTACGAGCGGGACCAGCTACGTGAATACGTTGAGAAGTTCGCCTTCAACTATTTACAGCTCCTGGTTCATCCCAACCCGCCTTCGGTGCTTTTCGGGGCGGACAAGGACACGGGTGAGTTGTGGGGAGTGGGGGGGTGACACCCCAAGTTGTCCCCATGACGGTGACGCTTTGCGGCAGAGGTGGCGGCGCCGTGGACCGAGGAGACCATCAAGCAATGTCTTTACCTGTACCTGGCGCTCCTGCCGCTCAACCACAAGCTGATCCACGAGCTGGCGTCCGTGTACACCGAAGCCATCGCCGACATCAAACGCACCGTCCTGCGCGTCATCGAGCACCCGGTGAGCCCGGCGAGGGGACGCGAGGGGGGACGCGGCGGCGGGGGACGCGGTGACAATGGCGGCTGTACCGTAGATCCGCGGCATGGGGATGAACTCGCCCGAGCTGCTGCTGCTGGTGGAGAATTGTCCCAAAGGAGCCGAGACGCTGGTGACGCGGTGTCTGCACACCCTGACGGACAAAGGTAAGGGACGTGGGGACACGGGGGACACCGGGGTGGCCGGTGGTGACGTGTCACCCCCCTCCCGGTAGTGCCGCCCTCGCCTGAGCTGGTGAAGAGGGTCCGGGACCTTTATCACAAGCGGCTTCCAGACGTGAGGTTCCTGATCCCCGTCCTCAACGGGCTGGAGAAGGTGGGTGTCCCTTCCGCTGGTGTCCCCGTGTCCCCTCCCCGCGTGTGTCCCCAAATGGCGCTGAGCGCCGCTGTTTTGGGTGCAGAAAGAGGTGATTCAGGCGCTGCCCAAGCTCATCAAGCTCAACCCCATCGTGGTCAAGGAGGTTTTCAACCGGCTGCTGGGGACACAGCACGGTAGGGGACAGCATGGGGACATGTGGCATCCTGAGGGGGGGACGGCGCTGGGGACAGTCCCATTGACCGCTGTGGGGACATCCTGGGTGTGACATCACTGGGGACAGTCCCATTGACCACTGTGGGGACATCTTGGGTGTGACATCACTGGGGACAGTCCCATTGACCACTGTGGGGACATCTTGGGTGTGACATCACTGGGGACAGTCCCATTGACCGCTGTGGGGACATCTTGGGTGTGACATCACTGGGGACATTCCCATTGACCGCTGTGGGGACATCTTGGGTGTGACATCACTGGGGACATTCCCATTGACCACTGTGGGGACATCTTGGGTGTGACATCACTGGGGACAGTCCCATTGACCACTGTGGGGACATCTTGGGTGTGACATCACTGGGGACAGTCCCATTGACCACTGTGGGGACATCCTGGGTGTGACATCACTGGGGACATTCCCATTGACCACTGTGGGGACATCTTGGGTGTGACATCACTGGGGACAGTCCCATTGACCACTGTGGGGACATCTTGGGTGTGACATCACTGGGGACAGTCCCATTGACCACTGTGGGGACATCTTGGGTGTGACATCACTGGGGACATTCCCATTGACCACTGTGGGGACATCTTGGGTGTGACATCACTGGGGACAGTCCCATTGACCACTATGGGGACATTTTGGGTGTGACATCACTGTAGACATTCCCATTGACCGCTGTGGGGACATCTTGGGTGTGACATCACTGGGGACAGTCCCATTGACCGCTGTGGGGACATCTTGGGTGTGACATCACTGGGGACATTCCCATTGACCGCTGTGGGGACATCTTGGGTGTGACATCACTGGGGACAGTCCCATTGACCACTGTGGGGACATCTTGGGTGTGACATCACTGGGGACAGTCCCATTGACCACTGTGGGGACATCCTGGGTGTGACATCACTGGGGACATTCCCATTGACCGCTGTGGGGACATCTTGGGTGTGACATCACTGGGGACATTCCCATTGACCACTGTGGGGACATCTTGGGTGTGACATCACTGGGGACAGTCCCATTGACCACTGTGGGGACATCCTGGGTGTGACATCACTGGGGACATTCCCATTGACCGCTGTGGGGACATCTTGGGTGTGACATCACTGGGGACATTCCCATTGACCACTGTGGGGACATCTTGGGTGTGACATCACTGGGGACAGTCCCATTGACCACTGTGGGGACATCTTGGGTGTGACATGGTTGGGGACATTCCCATTGACCACTGTGGGGACATCTTGGGTGTGACATGGCTGGGGACAGTCCCATTGACCACTGTGGGGACATCCTGGGTGTGACATCACTGGGGACATTCCCATTGACCACTGTGGGGACATCCTGGGTGTGACATCACTGGGGACATTCCCATTGACCGCTGTGGGGACATCCTGGGTGTGACATCACTGGGGACATTCCCATTGACCACTGTGGGGACATCCTGGGTGTGACATCACTGGGGACATTCCCATTGACCACTGTGGGGACATCTTGGGTGTGACATCACAGGGGACATTCCCATTGACCACTGTGGGGACATCCTGGGTGTGACATAACTGGGGACATTCCCATTGACCGCTGTGGGGACATCTTGGGTGTGACATCACTGGGGACAGTCCCATTGACCACTGTGGGGACATCCTGGGTGTGACATCACTGGGGACATTCCCATTGACCACTGTGGGGACATCTTGGGTGTGACATCACTGGGGACAGTCCCATTGACCGCTGTGGGGACATCTTGGGTGTGACATCACTGGGGACATTCCCATTGACCGCTGTGGGGACATCTTGGGTGTGACATCACTGGGGACAGTCCCATTGACCACTGTGGGGACATCTTGGGTGTGACATCACTGGGGACAGTCCCATTGACCACTGTGGGGACATCTTGGGTGTGACATCACTGGGGACATTCCCATTGACCGCTGTGGGGACATCTTGGGTGTGACATCACTGGGGACAGTCCCATTGACCACTGTGGGGACATCTTGGGTGTGACATCACTGGGGACATTCCCATTGACCACTGTGGGGACATCTTGGGTGTGACATCACTGGGGACAGTCCCATTGACCGCTGTGGGGACATCTTGGGTGTGACATCACTGGGGACATTCCCATTGACCACTCTGGGGACATCTTGGGTGTGACATCACTGGGGACATTCCCATTGACCACTCTGGGGACATCTTGGGTGTGACATCACTGGGGACAGTCCCATTGACCACTGTGGGGACATCCTGGGTGTGACATCACTGGGGACAGTCCCATTGACCACTGTGGGGACATCTTGGGTGTGACATCACTGGGGACATTCCCATTGACCACTGTGGGGACATCTTGGGTGTGACATCGCTGGGGACAGTCCCATTGACCGCTGTGGGGACATCTTGGGTGTGACATCACTGGGGACATTCCCATTGACCGCTGTGGGGACATCTTGGGTGTGACATCACTGGGGACAGTCCCATTGACCACTATGGGGACATCTTGGGTGTGACATCACTGGGGACATTCCCATTGACCGCTGTGGGGACATCTTGGGTGTGACATCACTGGGGACAGTCCCATTGACCACTGTGGGGACATCTTGGGTGTGACATCACTGGGGACATTCCCATTGACCACTATGGGGACACGGGGCCATCCGGGGGTGTACCACGTTCCATGTCACCTCCTGAGTGGTGTCTTCAAGCCCCCCCAGGGCCACCTGTGTGTCCCCAACGCCACCACGTCCCCCTGTCCCCGCAGGTGACGGCTCCTCGGCCGTGTCCCCGCTGAGCCCGGGCGAGCTGCTGGTCGCCCTGCACAACATCGACTCCTCCAAGTGCGACATGAAATCCATCATCAAAGGTGGGTGACGAGGTGACAATGGGGGACACCCCGAGCCACCCCAGGGGGCTGCGGCGCCAACGGGGAGGTGACAACGCTGTCCCCGCAGCCACCAACTTGTGCTTCGCCGAGCGCAACGTGTACACGTCGGAGGTGCTGGCCGTGGTGCTGCAGCAGCTCATGGAGCTCAGCCCGCTGCCCGTGCTGCTCATGCGCACCGTCATCCAGGCGCTGGCCATGTACCCGCGCCTCGGCGGCTTCGTCACCAACATCCTGCAGCGCCTCATCATGAAACAGGTCTGTCCGGCTGTCCGTCCGGCTGTCCAGATGTCTGGTTTGGCCCTCGGGGGTCCCTTGGGTTTGGGTTTGGTGGCTCTGGGGGGGTCCCAGACCCTCATGGTACCCACATCTGGGTGGCTTTGTCACCAACATCCCGCAGCATCTCATGATGAAACAGGTCTGTCTGGCTGTCCATCCCTTTGTCTGTTTGTCCATCCATCCCTTTGTCTGTCTGTCTGTCCATCCATTTGTCTGTCTGTCCATCCATCCATCCCCTGTCCCTTGGGTTTGGGTTTGGTGGCTCTGGGGGGTCCCAGACCCTCATGGTACCCACATCTGGGTGGCTTCATCACCAACATCCTGCAACACCTCATAATGAAATAGGTCTGTCTGTCCGTCCCTTTGTCTGTTTGTCCATCCATCCCTTTGTCTGTCTGTCCATCCCTTTGTCTGTCTGTCCATCCATCTGTCCCCTGTCCCTTGGGTTTGGGTTTGGTGGCTCTGGGGGGTCCCAGACCCTCATGGTACCCACATCTGGGTGGCTTTGTCACCAACATCCTGCAACACCTCATAATGAAACAGGTCTGTCTGGCTGTCCGTCCCTTTGTCTGTTTGTCCATCCATCCCTTTGTCTGTCTATCTGTCCATCCCTTTGTCTGTCTGTCCATCCATCCATCCCCTGTCCCTTGGGTTTGGGTTTGGTGGCTCTGGGGGGTCCCACACCCTCATTGTACCCACATCTGGGTGGCTTCATCACCAACATCTTGTAGCGCCTCATCATGAAACACGTCCGTTTGTCTGTCCATCCCTTTGTCTGTCTGTCCATCCATCTGTCCCCTGTCCCTTGGGTTTGGGTTTGGTGGCTCTGGGGGGTCCCAGACCCTCATTGTACCCACATCTGGGTGGCTTTGTCACCAACATCCTGCAGCACCTCATCATGAAACACGTCCGTTTGTCTGTCCATCCCTTTGTCTGGCTGTCCATCTCTATGTCTGTCACTCCATCGGGACGTCTGTCTGTCCCTCAGGGGGTTGGGTGTCCCTTGGGTTTGGGTTTGGTGGCTCTGGGGGGTTCCAGACCCTCATTGGACCCACATCTGGGTGGCTTTGTCGCCAACATCCTGTAACACCTCATAATGAAACAGGTCTGTCTGTCTGTCCATCCCTTTGTCTGGCTGTCCATCGGGACGTCTGTCTGTCCCTCAGGGGGTTGGGTGTCCCTTGGGTTTGGGTTTGGTGGCTCTGGGGGGTTCCAGACCCTCATTGTACCCACATCTGGGTGGCTTCATCACCAACATCCTGCAACACCTCATAATGAAATAGGTCTGTCTGTCCATCCATCCATTTATCTGTCTGTCCATCCATCCCTTTGTCTGTCTATCTGTCCATCCCTTTGTCTGTCTGTCCATCCATCTGTCCCCTGTCCCTTGGGTTTGGGTTTGGTGGCTCTGGGGGGTCCCAGACCCTCATGGTACCCACATCTGGGTGGCTTCGTCACCAACATCTTGTAGCACCTCATCATGAAACACGTCCGTTTGTCTGTCCATCCCTTTGTCTGGCTGTCCATTGGGATGTCTGTCTGTCCCTCAGGGGGTTGGGTGTCCCTTGGGTTTGGGTTTGGTGGCTCTGGGGGGTTCCAGACCCTCATTGTACCCACATCTGGGTGGCTTCATCACCAACATCTTGTAGCACCTCATCATGAAACATGTCCGTTTGTCTGTCCATCCCTTCGTCTGGCTGTCCATCTCTATGTCTGTCACTCCATCGGGACGTCTGTCTGTCCCTCAGGGGGTTGGGTGTCCCTTGGGTTTGGGTTTGGTGGCTCTGGGGGGTTCCAGACCCTCATGAAACAGGTCTGTCTGTCTGTCCATCCATCCAGATGTCTCTCCGGCCATCTGTCTGTCCCCAGGGGGGTCTGGCTGTCCCTATGTCCATCTCTCTGTCCCCATGTCCATCTGTCTGACCCCCCCGTGCCCCCCCCAGGTCTGGAAGTTCCCCAAGGTGTGGGGGGGTCCATCACATGCTGTCCCTTGGGGGGGGTGTCTGTCTGTCTGTCTGTCCCCAGGGGGGTCTGTCTGTCCCTATGTCCATCTCTCTGTCCCCATGTCCATCTGTCTGACCCCCCCGTGCCCCCCCCAGGTCTGGAAGTTCCCCAAGGTGTGGGGGGGTCCATCACATGCTGTCCCTTGCGGGGGGTGTCTGTCCCCATAGCTGTCCCTGTGTCTGTCTGTCTGTCCCTGTGTCTGTCTGTCTGTCCCTGGGGGGTCTGGCTGTCCCTATGTCCGTCTCTCTGCCCCCATGTCCATCTGTCTGACCCCCCCACGCCCCCCCCAGGTCTGGAAGTACCCCAAGGTGTGGGGGGGTCCATCACATGCTGTCCCTTGGGGGGGGTGTCTGTCTGTCTGTCTGTCCCAGGGAGGTCTGGCTGTCCCTATGTCCATCTCTCTGTCCCCATGTCCATCTGTCTGACCCCCCCGTGCCCCCCCCAGGTCTGGAAGTTCCCCAAGGTGTGGGGGGGTCCATCACATGCTGTCCCTTGGGGGGGGTGTCTGTCTGTCTGTCTGTCCCAGGGGGGTCTGGCTGTCCCCATGTCCATCTCTCTGCCCCCATGTCCGTCTGTCTGACCCCCCCGTGCCCCCCCCAGGTCTGGAAGTACCCCAAGGTATGGGGGGCTCCATCACATGCTGTCCCTTGGGGGGGGTGTCTGTCTGTCTGTGTGTCCCTGTGTCTGTTTGTCTGTCCCAGGGGGGTCTGGCTGTCCCTATGTCCATCTCTCTGTCCCCATGTCCGTCTGTCTGACCCCCCCGTGCCCCCCCCAGGTCTGGAAGTTCCCCAAGGTGTGGGGGGTCCATCACATGCTGTCCCTTTGGGGGGGTGTCTGTCTGTCTCTCTGTCCCTGTGTCTGTCTGTCTGTCCCAGGGGGGTCTGGCTGTCCTGTGTCCATCTGTCTGCCCCCATGTCCATCTGTCTGACCCCCCCGTGCCCCCCCAGGTCTGGAAGTTCCCCAAGGTGTGGGGGGGTCCATCACATGCTGTCCCTTGGGGGGGTGTCTGTCCCCATGGCTGTCCCTGTGTCTGTCTGTCTGTCCCTACGTCCATCTCTCTGTCCCCATGTCCATCTGTCTGACCCCCCCATGCCCCCCCCAGGTCTGGAAGTACCCCAAGGTATGGGAAGCCTCCATCACATGCTGTCCCTTGGGGGGGGTGTCTGTCTGTCTGTCTGTCCCCAGGGGGGTCTGGCTGTCCCTATGTCCATCTCTCTGTCCCCATGTCCATCTGTCTGACCCCCCCGCGCCCCCCCCAGGTCTGGAAGTTCCCCAAGGTGTGGGGGGGTCCATCACATGCTGTCCCTTGGGGGGGGTGTCTGTTTGTCTGTCTGTCCCCAGGGGGGTCTGTCTGTCCCTAGTCCATCTCTCTGTCCCCATGTCCATCTGTCTGACCCCCCCGTGCCCCCCCCAGGTCTGGAAGTACCCCAAGGTATGGGAAGGCTTCATCAAGTGCTGCCAGCGCACCAAACCGCAGTCGTTCCCGGTGGTCCTGCAGTTGCCCCCCCCCCCAACTCGCCGCCGTGTTCGACAAGTGCCCGGAGCTACGCGAGCCGCTTCTCAACCACGTCCGCGCCCTCACCCCCCACCAGGTGACCCCCCCAAATCAACTCCAGCTTAGGGGGGGGGATATGACACCCCCAGACCCCCCCCATGACGCTGTGGGTGTTTGTCCCCCCCCCCGCAGCAAGCGCACATCCCGCTGTCCACCATGGCCATCCTGGAGGCCACCGCGCGCCACGAGCCCGGCGCCCGCGAGGGCCCCCCCGCAGAGGTACGGGGGGGTTTGGGGGGGTCACTGTGTCCCCAATGTCCCACCGTGTCCCCCAGTGTCCCCCCATGTCCCCAGTGTCCACCCCAGGGGGTTTTGGGGGGGGGGTCACCATGTCCCCAGTGTCCCCCCATGTCCCCCAATGTCCCCCCATGTCCCCAGTGTCCACCCCAGGGGGTTTTGGGTGGGGGGTCACCATGTCCCCAGTGTCCCCCCGTGTCCCCAGTATCTCCCCATGTCCCCTCTGTCCACCCCATGAGTTTTGGGGGGGGGTCACCATGTCCCCAGTGTCCCCTCATGTCCCCAGTGTCCACCCTAAAGTGTTTTGGGGGGGTCACCATGTCCCCAGTGTCCCCTCATGTCCCCAGTGTCCACCCCATGAGTTTTGGGGGGTGTCACCATGTCCCCAATGTCCCCCCATGTCCCCAGTGTCCACCCTAAAGTGTTTGGGGGGGGGGTCACCATGTCCCCAATGTCCCCTCAATGTCCCCAGTGTCCACCCTAAAGTGTTTTGGGGGGGTCACAATGTCCCCACATGTCCCCTCTGTCCACCCCAGGGGGTTTTGGGGGGGTCACCATGTCCCCAATGTCCCCCCGTGTCCCCAATGTCCACCCCAGGGGGTTTTGGGGGGGGTCACCATGTCCCCAGTGTCCCCTCATGTCTCCAATGTATATCCCAGGGGTTTTGGGGGGGGGTCACCATGTCCCCAATGTCCCCCCATGTCCCCAGTGTCCCCCCCATGAGTTTTGGGGGGGGTCACCATGTCCCCAGTGTCTCCCCCATGTCCCCAGTGTCCACCCCAGGGGTTTTGGGGGGGTCACCATGTCCCCAATGTCCCCCCATGTCCCCTCTGTCCACCCCTGGGGGTTTTGGGGGGGTCACCATGTCCCCAATGTCCCCCCCATGTCCCCAGTGTCCACCCCAGGGGGTTTTGGGGGGGGTCACCATGTCCCCAATGTCCCCCCATGTTCCAAATGTCCACCCCATGAGTTTTGGGGGGGGTCACCATGTCCCCAGTGTCCCCCCATGTCCCTAGTGTGCACCCCAGGGGGTTTTGGGGGGGTCACCATGCCCCCAATGTCCCCTCAATGTCCCCAGTGTCCACCCTAAAGTGTTTTGGGGGGGTCACAATGTCCCCACATGTCCCCTCTGTCCACCCCAGGGGGTTTTGGGGGGGTCACCATGTCCCAAATGTCCCCCAATGTCCCCCCATGTCCCCAATGTCCACCCCAGGGGGTTTTGGGGGGGGTCACCATGTCCCAAATGTCCCCCAATGTCCCCCCATGTCCCCTCTGTCCACCCCATGAGTTTTGGGGGGGGTCACCATGTCCCCAATGTCCCCCCATGTCCCCAATGTCCACCCCAGGGGGTTTTGGGGGCGTCACCCTGTCCCCAGTGTCCCCCCATGTCCCCAGTGTCCACCCCCGGGGGTTTTGGGGGGGTCACCATGTCCCCACATGTCCCCTCTGTCCACCCCAGGGGGTTTTGGGGGGGTCACCATGTCCCCAATGTCCCCCCATGTCCCAAATGTCCACCCCATGAGTTTTGGGGGGGTCACCATGTCCCCAATGTCCCCCCATGTCCCCGGTGTCCCCCCAATGTCCCCAGTGTCCACCCCAGGGGGTTTTGGGGGGGGGTCACCATGTCCCCAGTGTCCCCTCATGTCTCCAATGTATATCCCAGGTGTTTTGGGGGGGGGTCACCATGTCCCCAATGTCCCCCCATGTCCCCAGTGTCCACCCCATGAGTTTTGGGGGGGTCACCATGTCCCCAATGTCCCCCCATGTCCCCGGTGTCCCCCCAATGTCCCCAGTGTCCACCCCAGGGGGTTTTGGGGGGGGGTCACCATGTCCCCAGTGTCCCCTCATGTCTCCAATGTATATCCCAGGTGTTTTGGGGGGGGGTCACCATGTCCCCAGTGTCCCCCCATGTCCCCAGTGTCCCCCCATGTCCCCAGTGTCCACCCCATGAGTTTTGGGGGGGTCACCATGTCCCCAGTGTCCCCCCCATGTCCCCAATGTCCCCCCATGTCCCCAGTGTCCACCCCAGGGGTTTTGGGGGGGTCACCATGTCCCCAATGTCCCCCCAATGTCCCCAGTGTCCACCCTAAAGTGTTTTGGGGGGGTCACCATGTCCCCAATGTCCCCCCAATGTCCCCAGTGTCCACCCCAGGGGGTTTTGGGGGGGTCACCATGTCCCCAGTGTCCCCCCATGTCCCCCAATGTCCCCCCATGTCCCCAGTGTCCACCCCAGGGGTTTTGGGGGGGTCATCATGTCCCCAGTGTCCCCCCATGTCCCCAATGTCCCCCCATGTTCCAAATGTCCACCCCATGAGTTTTGGGGGGGTCACCATGTCCCCAGTGTCCCCCCATGTCCCCAATGTCCCCCCATGTCCCAAATGTCCACCCCATGAGTTTTGGGGGCGTCACCATGTCCCCAATGTCCCCCCATGTCCCCAATGTCCACCCCAGGGGGTTTTGGGGGGGTCACCATGTCCCCAGTGTCCCCCCATGTCCCCAATGTCCACCCCAGGGGGTTTTGGGGGGGGGGTCACCATGTCCCCAATGTTCCCCCCATGTCCCCAATGTCCACCCCAGGGGGTTTTGGGGGGGGTCACCATGTCCCCAGTTTCCCCCCATGTCCCCAATGTCCCCCCATGTCCCCAGTGTCCACCCCAGGGGGTTTTGGGGGGGTCACCATGTCCCCAATGTCCACCCCATGAGTTTTGGGGGGGTCACCATGTCCACAGTGTCCCCCCATGTCCCAAATGTCCACCCCAGGAATTTTGGGGGGGTCACCATGTCCCCAGTGTCCCCACATGTCCCCAGTGTCCCCCCAACCCCACATCCCCAGTGCCCCCCCCTGTCCCCAATGTCCCCCCATGTCCCCAGTGTCCACCCCAGGGGGTTTTGGGGGGGTCACCATGTCCCCAGTGTCCCCCCAACCCCACATCCCCAGTGCCCCCACCCTGTCCCCAGTGTCCCCCCATGTCCCCAGTGTCCCCCCCAGGGGTTTTGGGGGGGGTCACCATGTCCCCAGTGTCCCCCCATGTCCCCAATGCCCCCCCATGTCCGTCCCGCCCTCACCCCCCCTGTACCCCCAGGAGAAGCCCCCGAAGCGGCCGAGCGAGGAGGAGGCCAAGGGGAAGGGGGGGACACCCCCAGTTCCGGGGGGCGGTCCCAGCGCCGCCCCCCCCACTTCCGAGGCGCCCCCCGACCTCGAGCCCCCCCCCCATCTTCATCAGCGTCCCCGAGGATGAGGAGAGTTCGGGGGGGGCCGGGTCCCCCCCAGACGCCACCCTGGACCCCCCCACTGCCCCCCCAAAGGTATGAACCCCTCCTTGTGCCCCCCTTTTTTGGGGGGGGAAGGCATTTCTAACCGCCCCCCCCCCCCACTTTCCATCTCCAGGACCCCCCCACCAGCACCGAGCCCCCCGCAGCGGGGCCCCCCCCGGCCGACGCAGCCCCCAGCAGCCCCCCCTCCTCAGAGCCGCCCCCCCCCGGCACCCAAAGCCCCGAGGTGCCCCCGGTGGGGGTCCCCGATGCCCCCCCGGGGCCGGCGGACGGTTGAGGGGGGATGGTGGGTGCCCCCCCACACCCCAGGGTGCTGGGGGGGGCAAGGGGGGGTCAGTGGGTGCCCCCCACCCGGGGTGCCGTGCTCAATAAAGGTGTTGGAGCAGCGCTGGGGCTGTGGCTGCTTTGGGGGGGGGCCCCCCCAGTGCGGTGGGGGGGTGGGGTGCCCTTCAGGGGGCGTGGCCTCGGGGGTGGGGGTGTGGCCTCGGGGATGGGGGCGTGGCCGGGGCGTCGAGGGGGTGGAGCGGGAGCTGGGCCACAATTGCTGGGGGCGTGGTTTCAGTGGGGCGTGGCCTCGAGGGGCGTTGCTGAGGGGGCGTTGCCTCAAAGGGGCGTTGTCTAGGGGGCGTGGCTTTTGAGGGGGGTGATGTTTGAGGGGGCGTGTCTTCAAGGGGGGCGCGGCTTTCTGTGGGTGTTGTCGAGAGGGTGTGGCCTAAGGGGTGGGGGGCGTGGCTTGAAGGGGGTGTGACCTCAAGGGGGCGCTGCCGAGGAGGCGTGGCCTCAAGGGTGTGGCTGCGACGGGGCGTGGCCTCAAGTGGGTGCTGCCGAGGGGCGTGGCCTCAAGTGGGTGGTGCCGGGGCGTGGCATCAATGGGGCGTGACCTCATATTGGCTATAGCCGACGGGGCGTGGCCTCACATTGGGTATCACCGAGGGGGCGTGGCCTCATATTGGGTATCACCGAGGGGGCGTGGCCTCATATTGGGTATCACCGAGGGGGCGTGGCCACGCGTGACTCAGCGCGTTGCCATGGCAGCAGCGGCGGTCGTTGTGTCGCTTCCGGCGGGCGGTCACGCCCTTCCGGCGGGAAGATGGCGGCGGCGGCGGCCCCGGGAGCGGCCGAGGGTCCCGCGTCGCTCCCGGTGCAGCCGCTGGAGCTCAAGAGCCAATTCCGCACCCGCGAAGGCTCCTACCGGCTGCTGGGCCCCGAGCCCCGGCCCCGCGCCGGCCCCGCCGCCGCCCCCGGGCCCTCCCCACCCGCCACCGGCCCGGGCTCCGCCGCCGCCGCCGCCCCGGGCCCGGCCGCGCTGCCGCCGGTTCGCTTGTCCATGGTGCGCTTGGCGCTGCCGCCCGCCGAGGAACCGGGGAGCCCGGCTGAGCGGAGCCGCGTCTGCTTCAACCTGGGCCGGGAGCTTTATTTCTACGGAGGGGCCGGTTCCGGAGCCCGCGGGAACCGGAGGGTAACGGGGGAAGCGGGGGGGGCGGGGACAGCGGGGACGTTACGGGGGGGGGGGGGAGGTGGGGGGGGGTGACAGGGACAGCGGGGCTTGTAACGGTGACAGCGGAGCCCCAAGATCTGTCACTGATGGGGACAGTGGGGACGGTGACACTGGGGACAGGGACAGTGACCCAGGAGCTTATGGGGACAATGGTGATGGTGACATTGGGATCAGGGACAGTGGTGACACTGGGGACATTAACAGTGACCCCAGAGCCCCCAGGAGCTCATGGGGACAATGGTGACAGTGACACTGGGGACAGGGACAGTGACCCAGGAGCTTATGGGGACAATGGTGACACTGGGGACATTAACAGTGACCCCAGAGCCCTCAGGATCTGTCACTAATGGGGATGATGGTGACACTGGGGACATTAAGGGTGACCCCAGAGCCCCCAGGAGCTCATGGGGACAATAGTGACAGTGACACTGGGGACAGGGACAGTGACCCAGGAGCTTATGGGGACAATGGTGACACTGGGGACATTAACAGTGACCCCAGAGCCCTCAGGATCTGTCACTAATGGGGATGATGGTGACACTGGGGACATTAACAGTGACCCCAGAGCCCCCAGGAGCTCATGGGGACAATGGTGACACTGGGGACAGGGACAGTGACCCCAAAGCCCCCAGGATCTGTCACTAATGGGGATGATGGTGACACTGGGGACAGGGACAGTGACCCCAGAGCCCTCAGGATCTGTCACTAATGGGGATGATGGTGACACTGGGGACATTAACAGTGACCCCAGAGCCCCCAGGATCTGTCACTA
The DNA here is from genome assembly GCF_036013475.1 of Columba livia. NCBI lineage: Eukaryota > Metazoa > Chordata > Aves > Columbiformes > Columbidae > Columba > Columba livia. The sequence goes on along the minus strand of NC_088635.1, from coordinate 381,639 downwards.
ACGGGGATGATGGTGACACTGGGGACAGTAACAGTGACCCCAGAGCCCCCAGGATCTGTCACTAATGGGGATGATGGTGACACTGGGGACATTAATGGTGACCCAGGAGCTCATGGGGACGATGGTGACACTGGGGACAGGGACAGTGACCCCAGAGCCCCCAGGATCTGTCACTAACAGGGATGATGGTGACACTGGGGACATTAACAGTGACCCCCAGAGCCCCCAGGAGCTCATGGGGACAATGGTGACAGTGACACTGGGGACAGGGACAACGACCCCGGAGCTTATGGGGACAATGGTGACACTGGGGACAGGGACAATGACCCCAGAGCCCTCAGGATCTGTCACTAATGGGGATGATGGTGACACTGGGGACATTAATGGTGACCCCAGAGCCCCCAGGAGCTCATGGGGACAATAGTGACAGTGACACTGGGGACAGGGATAGTGACCCGGGAGCTCATGGGGACAATGGTGACACTGGGGACATTGACAGTGACCCCAGAGCCCCCAGGATCTGTCACTAATGGGGATGATGGTGACACTGGGGACATTAATGGTGACCAAGGAGCTCATGGGGACGATGGTGGCACTGGGGACAGGGACAGTGACCCCAGAGCCCCCAGGATCTGTCACTAATGGGATGATGGTGACACTGGGACATTAACAGTGACCCCAGAGCCCCCAGGAGCTCATGGGGACAATAGTGACAGTGACACTGGGGACAGGGACAGTGACCCAGGAGCTCATGGGGACAATGGTGACACTGGGGACATTAACAGTGACCCCAGAGCCCCCAGGAGCTCATGGGGACAATAGTGACAGTGACACTGGGGACAGGGACAGTGACCCAGGAGCTCATGGGGACAATAGTGACACTGGGGACATTAACAGTGACCCCAAAGCCCCCAGGATCTGTCACTAACGGGGATGATGGTGACACTGGGGACATTAATGGTGACCCAGGAGCTCATGGGGACGATGGTGGCACTGGGGACAGGGACAGTGACCCCAGAGCCCCAGGATCTGTCACTAACAGGGATGATGGTGACACTGGGGACATTAACAGTGACCCCAGAGCCCCCAGGAGCTCATGGGGACAATGGTGACAGTGACATTGGGGACAGGGACAATGACCCAGAAGCTTATGGGGACAATGGTGACACTGGGGACAGTAACAGTGACCCCAGAGCCCCCAGGAGCTCATGGGGACAATGGTGACAGTGACACTGGGGACAGGGACAGTGACCCCGGAGCTCATGGGGACAATGGTGACACTGGGGACATTAACAGTGACCCCAGAGCCCCCAGGATCTGTCACTAATGGGGATGATGGTGACACTGGGGACAGTAACAGTGACCCCAGAGCCCCCAGGAGCTCATGGGGACAATAGTGACAGTGACAGTGGGGACAGGAACAGTGACCCAGGAGCTTATGGGGACAATGGTGACACTGGGGACATTAACAGTGACCCCAGAGCCCCCAGGATCTGTCACTAACGGGGATGATGGTGACACTGGGGACAGTAACAGTGACCCCAGAGCCCCCAGGAGCTCATGGGGACAATAGTGACAGTGACACTGGGGACAGGGACAACGACCCAGGAGCTTATGGGGACAATGGTGACACTGGGGACATTAACAGTGACCCCAGAGCCCCCAGGATCTGTCACTAACAGGGATGATGGTGACACTGGGGACATTAACAGTGACCCCAGAGCCCCCAGGAGCTCATGGGGACAATGGTAACAGTGACACTGGGGACAGGGACAACGACCCCGGAGCTTATGGGGACAATGGTGACACTGGGGACAGGGACAATGACCCCAGAGCCCTCAGGATCTGTCACTAATGGGGATGATGGTGACCCTGGGGACATCAATGGCGACCCCCAGCATCTCCCCTGTGTGTTTTTGTCCCCCCGTGGTGACACCCCCGTGTCCCCGCAGTCCCTGGACCTTCACAAACCCATCGACAAGCGCATCTACAAGGGGACGCAGCCCACCTGCCATGACTTCAACCAGTTCTCCGCCGGCGCCGCCACCATCCCGCTGCTCGTCGGCTTCTCCGCCGGCCAGGTGCAGCGCCTCGACCTCGTCAGGAAGGACGCCAGCAAGCTCTTCAACGAGGAGGTTTGTGTCCAAAAGTCCCGATATGTTCAATATATTCATCAATTATTAGGTTGAGGGATCAATCAGTTTCGTGACGGCACCAAAAAGGGAGGAGTGGGTGGGTTTGGTGGCGCCATTTTGGGCCCTGAGGTGATTCTGGCGCCATTTTGACCCCTGAGGTGATTTGACGCCATTTTGTCCCTGAGGTGATTCTGGCGCCATTTTGAGCCCTGAGATGATTTTTGATCCATTTTTGAGCCCTGAGGTGATTTTTATTCCATTTTTGAACTCTGAGGTGACTCTGGTGTTGCCATTTTGAGCCCTGAGGTGATTCTGGCGCCATTTTGTCCCTGAGGTGATTCTGGCGCCATTTTGACCCTGAGGTGATTTTTGATCCATTTTGGAGCCCTGAGGTGATTTTTGTTCCATTTTTGAGCCCTAAAGTGATTCTGGCACCATTTTGGGCCCTGAGGTGATTCTGGCGCCATTTTGGGCCCTGAGGTGATTCTGGCGCCATTTTGAGCCTGAGGTGATTTTTGATCCATTTTTGAGCCCTGAGGTGATTTTTGTTCCATTTTTGAAGCCCTAAAGTTATTCTGGTGTTGCCACTTTGAGCCCTGAGGTGATTTTGGCGCCATTTTGTCCCTGAGGTGATTCTGGCGCCATTTTGAGCCCTGAGGTGATTCTGGCGCCATTTGGACCATGAGGTGATTCTGGCGCCATTTTGTCCCTGAGGTGATTCTGGCGCCATTTTGACCCTGAGGTGATTTTTGATCCATTTTGGAGCCCTGAGGTGATTTTTGTTCCATTTTTGAACCCTGAGGTGATTCTGGTGTTGCCATTTTGAGCCCTGAGGTGATTTTTGTTCCATTTTTGAGCCCTGAGGTGATTTTTGTTCCATTTTTGAAGCCCTAAAGTGATTCTGGTGTTGCCATTTTAACCCTGAGGTGACTCTGGTGCCATTTTGACCCTGAGGTGACTCTGGCGCCATTTTGAGCCTGAGGTGATTCAGGCGCCATTTTGAGCCTGAGGTGATTCTGGCGCCATTTTGACCCTGAGGTGATTCTGGCGCCATTTTGTA
>NC_088635.1:314792-378344 GCF_036013475.1 Columba livia | reverse complement strand
TGCACAAGGATGCTCCATGCACGAGGATGTTCCGTGCACGAGGATGCCTCCATGCACGAGGATGCTCTGTGCACAAGGATGTTCCGTGCACGAGGATGCTCCGTGCACGAGGATGCTCTGTGCACGAGGATGCTCCATGCACGAGGATGCTCCGTGCACGAGGATGCTCCGTGCACAAGGATGTTCCGTGCACGAGGGTGCTCCGTGCACGAGGATGCTCTGGTGCACGAGGATGCTCTGTGCACGAGGATGCTCCATGCACGAGGATGCTCCGTGCACAAGGATGTTCCGTGCACGAGGGTGCTCCGTGCACAAGGATGTTCTGTGCACGAGGATGCTCCGTGCACGAGGATGTTCGGTGCACGAGGATGCTCCATGCTGTGGGAGTCATTTACAGTGCATGGATGCTCCATCCCGGGATGCTCCGTGTTGCAGGGATGCTCCATGGTGCAGGGATGCTCGATCCTGGGATGCTCCGTGGTGCAGGGATGCTCCATCCCGGGATGCTCCGTGGTGCATGGATGCTCCATGGTGTATGGATACTCCATCCCGGGATGCTCCGTGGTGCATGGATGCTCCATGGTGTATGGATACTCCATCCCGGGATGCTCCGTGTTGCATGGATGCTCCGTGTTACATGGATGCTCCATCCCGGGATGCTCCGTGTTGCATGGATGCTCCATCCCGGGATGCTCCGTGTTGCATGGATGCTCCGTGTTACATGGATGCTCCATCCCGGGATGCTCCCGTGGTGCATGGATGCTCCATGGTGTATGGGATACTCCATCCCGGGATGCTCCGTGTTACATGGATGCTCCATCCCGGGATGCTCCGTGTTGCATGGATGCTCCGTGGTGCAGGGATGCTCCATGGTGCATGGATGCTCCATCCCGGGATGCTCCACAGTGCAGGGATGCTCCATGGTGCAGGGATGCTCCATCCTGGGATGCTCCATGGTGCAGGGATGCTCCGTGGTGTGTGGATGCTGCACGGTGCATGGACGCTCCATCCCGGTCCGCTCGGCGGCGCAGCGATCCTCCACCCCGCATCCCCGTTCACCCCGCGCCGCGGCGGCTCCTGCACCACGCGGAGCGTCCCGTGCGCCGCGGGGGGGGGACGCGGTGGCCGCCCCCGCTTCACAACACCTGGAACTTCCAGGAGCTCTGGTCCTTGTAGTCCAGGCAGTCGGTGTTGAAGTTGAGCTTCCAGGAGCCCGCGGGCTCCTTGTACTCCAGGCAGTCGACGGGGCCGAACCCGAGCCCGGCGCTGCCGTACCCCTGCCCGGCCAAGCCGGCGGGCGATGGAGCCAGATGCGCGCCCATAGCGGGGGCTGCCAGGGGGCTGAGCGCCGCGCCGGGCGCCGCCAGCTGCGGGTGCATGGGGGACAGGTACGAGCTGCAGTCCAGGCCCCCGAAATAGGCGGCGGAGCCGGCGTAACCTTGGCCGTAACCGGCGCTTTGGCTGTAGGCGGCGGGAAAGAAGGCGCCGAGCGCGGCAAGCCCGGCGTGGCCGAGGCGGCCAAGGGGTCGGGGACCGGGGGAGATGGACGCCGGGCTCCAGATGGACACGGTGGCGCCGGCGGAGCTGGGGGTGCCGGCGGGGGCGCTGGGGGGCGGCGTGTAGGGCCCCGGAGCCCCCACGTCGGGGGCGGCGTCGCGGGCCGGGGAGCTTTTCTTCTTGGGGGGGCGCGACTTGGCCTGGCCGCTGCTCTGCTGCTGCTGCTGCCGGCACTTGGCGCGGCGGTTCTTGAACCAGACCTGCGGGAGGGGAAACTGAGGCACGGGGGGGGGGGCAACGGGCTGCAGCCCTGGGGGTGCAACGATCTGCACCCCCGTGTGTGCAACGATCTGCAACCCCTGGGTGTGTGTGCAACAATCTGCACCCCCCTGTGTGTGTGAAACAATCTGCACCCTTGGATGTGCAACAGTCTCCACCCCCTGTGTGTGTGTGCAACAATCTGAACCCCCTGGGGGGCAACAGTCTGCACCCCTGAGTGTGCACGGGGGTGTGTGCAACAATCTGCACCCCCCTGGGTGTGCGAAACAATCTGCAACCCCTGGGTGTGTGTGTGCAACAATCTGCACCTCCTGGAGGAGTGTGCAACAATCTGCAACCCCTGGGTGTGCAACAATCTGCACCCCTGGGTGTGTGTGCAACAATCTGTACCCCCTGGAGATGTGTGCAACAATCTGCACACCTTGAGTGTGTAACAGTCTGCAACCCCTGGGTGGGTGTGCAACTATCTGCACACCTTGAGTGTGCAACAATCTGCACCCCTGGGTGTGTGTGCGCAACAACCTGCACACCCTGAGTGTGCAACAATCTGCACCCCTGGGTGTGTGTGCGCAACAACCTGCACACCCTGAGTGTGCAACAACCTGCACACCCTGAGTGTGCAACTATCTGCACCCCCTGGGTGTGCAACAATCCGCACACCTTGAGTGTGCAACTATCTGCACCCCCTGGGTGTGCAACAATCCGCACACCTTGAGTGTGCAACAATCTGCAACCCTGGGTGTGCAACAATCTGCACACCTTGAGTGTGCAACAATCTGCACTCCCTGGGTGTGCAACAATCTGCACACCTTGAGTGTGCAACAATCTGCAACCCCTGGGTGTGGTGTGCGCAACAACCTGCACCCCCTGAGTGTGCAACTATCTGCACCCCCTGGGTGTGCAACAATCTGCACACCTTGAGTGTGCAACAATCTGCAACCCCTGGGTGTGTGTGTGTGTGCAACAACCTGCACACCCTGAGTGTGCAACAATCTGCACCCCTGGGTGTGTGTGCGCAACAACCTGCACCCCCTGGGTGTGCAACAATCTGCAACCCCTGGGTGTGCAACAATCTGCAACCCCTGGGTGTGCACGTGTCTGTGCAACGAGCTGTGAACACAAGGCAATGCTTATCCCCTGCACTTGCACGCGGGGCCTTGCACGACCCTCCCCCATACACGTGGGGCCTTGCACGACCCTGCCCATGCACGTGGGGCTTTGCACACCCATCCTGTGCACGTGGGGCTTTGCACACCCATCCCTGTGCACGCGGGGCCGCGCACATCCCCTACCCACGTGTGCACAGGGCCTTGCGCACCCTGCCATGCGCACACGGGGCCTCGCACCCCCCTCGCACGCCCTCGCACGCCCCTCGCACCCCCTCGCACGCCCCTCACAACCCCCTCACACGCCCCTCGCACCCCCTCACACGCCCCCTCGCACCCCCTCGCACGCCCCTCGCACGCCCCTCACACCCCCTCACACGCCCTCGCACGCCCCTCGCACCCCCCCTCGCATCCCCTCGCACGCCCCTCGCACGCCCTCGCACGCCCCTCGCACGCCCCTCGCACGCCCTCGCCGCCCCTCACACCCCTCACACGCCCCTCGCACGCCCCTCGCACGCCCTGCACCCCCTCGCACGCCCCTCACAACCCCCTCGCACCGCCCTCGCACCGCCCCTCGCACCCCCTCGCACCCCGCTCCCCTCGCACCCCCTCGCACCGCCCTCGCACGCCCCCTCACACCCCCTCGCACGCCCTCGCACGCCCCTCACACACGCCCCTCAGCACACGCCCTCGCACGCCCTCGCACGCCCTCGCACCCCCTCGCACGCCCCTCGCACGCCCCTCGCACGCCCCTCGCACGCCCTCGCACGCCCTCGCACCCCCTCACAACCCCCTCGCACGCCCCTCAGCACGCCCCTCACACCCCCTCGCACGCCCTCGCACGCCTCGCACGCCCCTCGCACCCCCCTCGCACGCCCCTCGCACCGCCCCTCGCACGCCCCTCAGCACGCCCCTCACACCCCCTCGCACGCCCTCGCACGCCCCTCACACCCCCTCGCACGCCCTCGCACGCCCTCGCACGCCCTCGCACGCCCTCGCACGCCCCTCGCACGCCCCTCGCACGCCCCTCGCACGCCCCTCGCACGCCCCTCGCACGCCCCTTGCACGCCCCTCGCACGCCCCTCGCACACCTGCACGCGGGACTCGGGCAGGTTGATCTTCAGGGCCACCTCCTCGCGCATGAAGATGTCGGGGTAGCGTGTTTTGGCGAACAAGGCCTCCAGGATGTCCAGCTGCGCCCTGGTGAACGTCGTGCGCTCCCGGCGCTGCTTCCGCGGGGTGGCTGCGCACGAGGGATAATGGGGGGGGGGGTCAGGGGGGGCCCCAGACCCGCCCGTGCAAACCGTGCAATGCGCTGCTGCAAACACCCCCCCTACATTTACGCTTTCTGTGCGCAAAATCCCTTTGCGATCCTCCCCCGTGCAAAAATCCATGTGGCGCACCCCTTGTGCATTCCCACCCTTGTGCAAAATCCCCGTGCAAAACCCCTTGTGCATCCCGCCCTTGTGCAAAATCCCCGTGCAAAAACCCCTGTGCATCCTGCCCTTGTGCAAAAACCCCCGTGCAAAACCCCCTGTGCATCCCGCCCTTGTGCAAAACCCCTGTGCAAAACCCCCTGTGCATCCCACCCTTGTGCAAAATCCCCGTGCAAAACCCCTTGTGCATCCCGCCCTTGTGCAAAATCCCCGTGCAAAAACCCTGTGCATCCTGCCCTTGTGCAAAACCCCCCGTGCAAAACCCCCTGTGCATCCCACCCTTGTGCAAAATCCCCGTGCAAAACCCCTTGTGCAACCCACCCTTGTGCAAAATCCCCGTGCAAAACCCCCTGTGCATCCCACCCTTGTGCAAACCCCTTGTGCAAACCCCCTGTGCATCCCACCCTTGTGCAAACCCCTTGTGCAAAACCCCTTGTGCATCCCACCCTTGTGCAAAACCCCGTGCAAAACCCCTTGTGCATCCCACCTTGTGCAAAATCCCCGTGCAAAACCCCTTGTGCATCCCACCTTGTGCAAAATCCCCGTGCAAAACCCCTTGTGCAAAACCCCTGTGCATCCACCCTTGTGCAAACCCCTTGTGCAAAACCCCCTGTGCATCTCATCCTTGTGCAAAATCCCCGTGCAAAACCCCTTGTGCAACCCACCCTTGTGCAAAACCCCGTGCAAAACCCCTTGTGCATCCCACCCTTGTGCAAAATCCCCGTGCAAAACCCCTTGTGCATCCCACCCTTGTGCAAAATCCCCGTGCAAAACCCCTTGTGCAAAAACCCCTGTGCATCCCACCCTTGTGCAAACCCCTTGTGCAAAACCCCCTGTGCATCCCACCCTTGTGCAAACCCCTTGTGCAAAACCCCTTGTGCAACCCACCTTGTGCAAAATCCCCGTGCAAAACCCCTTGTGCATCCCACCCTTGTGCAAAATCCCCCGTGCAAAACCCCTTGTGCATCCCACCCTTGTGCAAATCCCCGTGCAAAACCCCTTGTGCAAAACCCCTGTGCATCCCACCCTTGTGCAAACCCCTTGTGCAAAACCCCCTGTGCATCTCATCCTTGTGCAAAATCCCCGTGCAAAACCCCTTGTGCAACCCACCCTTGTGCAAAACCCCCCGTGCAAAACCCCCTGTGCATCCCACCCCTTGTGCAAAATCCCCGTGCAAAAACCCCTGTGCATCTCATCCTTGTGCAAAATCCCCGTGCAAAACCCCCTGTGCAAACCCCCTGTGCAGCCCACCCTTGTGCAAACCCCCTGTGCAAACCCCCTGCGCATCCCACCCTTGTGCAACCCCCCCGTGCAACCCCCCGTGCCGCGCGGTGCTCACCGGGGTAGCCCACGGCGGGGTGCAGCAGGGTCCATGCCGGGCCCGGCCAAGCTCAGCCCGTTGACGGTGAAGTGCGGCTGTTTGATGTAGGACATCATGCTCGGGGGGACCCGCCGGGGCTGGGGGACACCGGGTCAGCGTGGCACGGCACGCCGCGGCACGGCACGGCATGGCACGGCATGGCACAACATGGCACGGCACAACATGGCACAACACGGCACAACATGGCACGGCATGGCATGGCACGGCGACGGCACAACATGGCACGGCACAACATGGCATGGCACGGCACAACATGGCACGGCACGCCGCGGCACGGCATGGCATGGCACGGCACGGCACAACATGGCACGGCACAACATGGCACAACACGGCACAACATGGCACGGCATGGCATGGGCACGGCACGGCACAACATGCACGGCACAACATGGCATGGCACGGCACAACATGGCACGGCACGGCATGGCATGGCACGGCACAACACGGCACAACATGGCACGGCACGGCACGGCACAACATGGCACGGCACAACGCGGCACAACATGGCACAACACGGCACAACACGGCACGGCAAGGCACAACATGGTATGGCACAGCACAACATGGCACAGCAAGGCACGGCATGGTGCACAACACGGCACGGCACGGCACAGCAAGGCACAGAAATTGTGGTGAAGTGTGGCATAGCACGGCGTGGCGCACCATGACATGGCACAGTACGGCATGACACGGTATGGTATGGCAAACCGCGGCACAGCACAGTGCAGCATGGCACGATGACGACACACGGCACGGTGATGGCACAATGACACATGGCACAATGACACACAGCATGGTGATGGCACAATGACACACGGCACGGTGACACACGGCACAGTGATGGCACAATGACACACGGCACGGTGACACACGGCACGGTGACGGCACGGTGACACACGGCACGGTGACACACGGCACGGGTGACAGGCACAATGACACACAGCATGGTGACACACGGCATGGTGACACACGGCATGGTGACACACGGCATGGTGACACACGGCACGGTGACAGTACAATGACACACGGCACAGTGACGGCACAATGACACACGGCACAATGACACACGGCACAATGACACATTACGGCACAATGACACACGGCACAATGACACACGGCACGGTGATGGCACAATGACACACGCACGGTGACACACGGCACGGTGACACACGGCACGGTGACGGCACAATGACACAGGGCATGGTGACACACAGCATGGTGATGGCACAATGACACACAGCATGGTGACACACAGCATGGTGACACATGGCATGGTGACACACGACGGCTGACAGTACAATGACACACGGCACAATGACACACGGCACGGTGACGGCACGGTGACACACGGCACGGTGACACACGGCCCAGCAGTGTCACCATTTCCCCCTCCCCGGGTCCTACTGTGTCCCTGCGGTCCCCGGGGCTGTGCTGTGGGGACAGGGGGACACGGCTGGCACCGGGGACAATGGGGGACAACTGGGGACAGGAACCCCTGGGGGACAACCAGGGACCCCCATGGGACAGGGACCCCCATGGGGACAACCAGGACCCCTGTGGGACAGGGACCCCCATGGGGACAACCAGGGACCCCCATGGGACAGGGACCCCCATGGGGACAACCAGGGACCCTTTGGGGACAACCAGGCACCCCCATGGGACAGAGACCCCTCGGGGACAGGGGACCCTGTCCCCAATCACAATCACCAGCCAGGATGTCCCCCCTGTCCCCAAGGCAGTGGCTTGTCCCCAAGCCAGGGGATGTCACCAGGGGCTGGTGACCATGTCCCCAAGCTGGGGACAGAGCTGGTGGCTTCTCCACAACCCGAGGGACATCACCCCAGGGCTGTTGACCATGTCCCCCAGCTGGGGACAGAGCTGGTGGCTTCTCCACAACCCGAGGGACATCACCCCAGGCTGTTGACCATGTCCCCCAGCTGGGGACAGGGCTGGTGGCTTCTCCACAACCCAAGGGACGTCACCTCGGGGTTGGTGACCATGTCCCCAAGCTGGGGATGGAGCTGGTGGCTTCTCCACAACCAAGGGACATCACCCCAGGGCTGGTGACCATGTCCCCAAGCTGGGGACAGGGCTGGTGGCTTCTCCACAACCCAAGGGACATCACCTTGGGGTTGGTGACCACATCCCTCTGTAGGGGACAGAGCTGCGTATCCTGTCCCCAAGCCAGGTGACACCTCCCTGGGGTTGGCCACCTCGTCTCCACACCAAAGGCTGGCACCACTGGCCTGTCCCCAAGCCAGGTGACATCTGCCCGAGCCAGGGACAGCGCCAGCAGCTCATCCCCCCCCTCCAAATGTCCCCGTCCCCCTCGGGGACCCGCGGCGGCGCGTACCTGTGCGGCGGCGGTGACGGCGGTGGTGGCCGCGGTGGGCAGCGGGGAAGCGTCCCCAGGGCGGGGGGAGGTTTAAGTAGGGACCCCGCCGTGATGTCACCCGCCACCGCGATGTCACTAATCCCCAGGGGGGGTGACATTGGCCCCGGCCTGGGCTAATCCAGCGCTGCCGGCAATTAGCGCTCATCCCCCGCGGTGTCACCCCCCGTGTCCCCGGGTGGGGAACGGGGGGTCCCGGGTGACACAGGGCAGGGGGGGGGCGGGCGAGGCCTGGGTGTCCTCCTAGGAGGAGGGACAGGGACAAAATGTCACCCTCCCCCCCCTGCTGCCATGGGGCTAATCCTGGGGACAGCTGCCACGTCTGAGCCCAGGGGACATGGGGGGGGGGCATTTTGGGGGGGCGCTTTTTGGGGGGGGGGTCAGCATGGTGCAGAGTTTTGGGGGGCTGGGAACAACCCCCCATGCAGCCTCCCTGACCCCCCCACCCCATGGGACACACAAACCAGTGGGACCCCCCAAAACCCCAATGGGACCCCCCCAAACCCTTCAGGACCCCCCCAAAACCCTTCAGGACCCCCCCCCAAAACCCTTCAGGACCCCCCCCAAAACCCTTCAGGACCCCCCAGCTCCTGCTGCCCCCCCCCCATGCTGTGTCGTTCCCCCCCGCCCCCGTGTCCCCAGGGCTGATTAGTTTGTTTTTCAGCCATGCGGATTTGGGGCTGATTAACCCTAATCCCTGCACGGGGGGGGGGGACACGAGGAAGGGGGCAGCACAGATGTGACCCCCTGCCCCCCAACACCCCCCCGGGGGGGGTCCCCCAAACCCCCACCTTGCAGGTTTTAATCCTGGGGCGAGGCCGAACCCCTAATTAAACCCTAATGAAGCGAGGGGGGGCGGGGAAAGTGACCCCTAAATGCAGCTGCTCGTTCCCCTCGTTAGCGGTAATTGGCTTTTTCGGGTCCCCGCTGCCCCCCCCCCCAGCCTGGGGGGAGGTGGGGGGGGGTGGGCTCCTATTTCCCTGTTTCTGGAAGAAAAACGTGATGGGTGAACCATTTAATATGATCATTTGGCGATAAAATTCCGATGCAAAATCTCCGTGTTCAGATAAAAATCGCACCGTGTTTCTATAAAAACACCCGATTTCTATAAAAACACCCGATTCCTATAAAAACACACTATTTCTATAAAAACACCCCATTTCTATAAAACAGAGCTGTAGTTATAAAAAGTTAGAGGTTGAGAAAACACCTGTATTTCTAGAAAACACCTCTCTGTTTCTATAAAATGTATTTCACATGTATATAAACACCTATATTTTATAGAAGCAGAGGTACATTTTATAGAAACATTATAAAAGCAGAGAGATTTTATAAAAGCAGAGAGATTTTATAGAAGCAGAGAGATTTTATAGAAGCAGAGAGATTTTATAGAAGCAGAGATAAAGCTCGATATTAAGGTAAAACCCCCTATTTCTGTTTAAAACCCGATGTGTGTTTCTCTCCCTCTCCTGAATGCCCCAAAACCCCCATTTTTCAGGCCCCCAGCGCCGCCTCTTGCCGGCGTTTTCGGGGCGGGGGGGGGACACACCCCGTCCTCAGGTGCCCACCCCCCCCCCCAGGTCCCTAATCCTGATTAGGGTGGCTAAGGGGGGGGGGGGGGCTCTAAATTTAACCCCGGGGTGTCAGGAACAATCACGTCAGCGCCTCGGGGTAATCCGGCCCAAATCCCCCCGAATCACCCCAAAAAGGGGGAAAACCCCCCCAACCCTGCACCCCAAATTAACCCCCCCGTCCCCCAAGAGCCAAAGTGTCAATTTTAAAGTCCAAGCGGGGGGTTTATTGATAATAAAGTGCAAGGCGGGGCCGGGGTTAATTAAGGAGGGGGGACGCTGATGAACGCTGACGGGTTTTCTTTATTCCGGGGTGAGAAACGCAGACGGGACAAAGATCCAACGGGAAATGAAGCCGGGGGCGGGGGGGGGGGGGTGAAAATGAGAAGCCAGAGCCCCAAAATTCCTCTTTCCATACCCAAAAAATACAGGTGGTTTGTGTAGAAAACCAGGGATTTCAAAAACTGTCCCCGCCCCCCCCCCATACACACACTTTTATATATATATATATATTTTTTGCAGCTTGGAAAGAAAAGAAGAAAACCAAAAGTGTACAAAAAGGAATTGGGGAGGGGGGGGAACAAAATCCAAATAAAAAGTCTCATAAACCCCTGGGAAGTCGCGTGTTTGGTGGGTTTTTTTTGCTCGGACGTGGTGAACGGCGGCAGGAGAAACCCCAACAACCCCCCCCCCCCCAAAAAAAACCCCCATTCCCCGCGTCCCTCCCGCCGGCCGGCCGCTCTACGCCCGCTCGCCGCGGATGCGCCGCGCCAGCTGGATGTCCTTGGGCATGATGGTGACGCGCTTGGCGTGGATGGCGCACAGGTTGGTGTCCTCAAAGAGCCCCACCAGATACGCCTCGCTGGCCTCCTGCGGGACACGGACGGGCCCCCTGAGCTTTTGGGGATAAAGCGCCGCGTTTCGGGGGGCGTTTTTTGGCGGGGGGGGGGTCTCACCTGCAGCGCGCCGATGGCCGCGCTCTGGAAGCGCAGGTCGGTTTTGAAGTCCTGGGCGATCTCCCTCACCAGGCGCTGGAAGGGCAGCTTGCGGATCAGCAGCTCGGTGGATTTCTGGTACCGCCGGATCTCCCGCAGAGCCACCGTGCCCGGCCTGCCGGGGGATCGGGCGTTAACGGCTGCGGAGCGGGACCCCCAGACCCCCCCAAACCCCCCAGGGGACCGGGGTGACACGGGGCCGGTACCTGTAGCGATGCGGCTTCTTCACGCCCCCCGTGGACGGCGCGCTCTTCCTGGCGGCCTTGGTGGCCAGTTGCTTCCTCGGCGCTTTCCGCCGGTGGATTTCCGAGCCGTCTGCTTGGTACGGGCCATACCGGACGCTCAGGGCCTGCCCAGGGGGAGAAGGCCGCGGTCGGCTCCGGGAAGCGGCCGTTAACGGGACTGAGGGGCGGCCGGCTGCGCCCGGGGCCTCGGGGGGAGCAGCGGGCTGAGGAAGAGACGCCGGAGCGGCGGACCCGCCGCCGGGCCGGGCGCCGGGAGCCCCCGGGAGCCTCCATGGCCTCACCGGGGGCAGCAGCGCCGCCGTCTCCTCAGACTACAGCTCCCAGAAGCCTTGGCGCCGCGTCACGTGCTTCCCCGCCGATTGGCGGGTGGCGCCCAGCCAATGGGCTCGCACGCTGCCAACAGCGGGGCGGGGCTACGGAACCTCCCCGTGAAGACGGACGCGCCTCTCGGCCTATCCCCTCCCGGCCTCCCAGCCAATCAGCGCCGCCGCCCACCGCAGCCAACCAACGGCCGGCCGCAGGCGGAAGGCGGGACTAGGGGGGAGCAGCGTCTCCTCAGACGACCTCGGCACCGGCCGCCCCCCCACGCACACTCCCCGCTCCCCCCGCCCCGGGCCGCCGTTACCGGGCACCGGCCCCGCCGCCGTTACCTTGCGTGCCGGGTTAGCGGCGGCGCTGAAGCCGTTCGAGGTCCCGCGGCGACGCTCGTCGCTCGCTCTCGCTCCCTTCCCGCCTTTCCTGACAGAAAATGGCGGGCTCCCGGCGGGGGCTGCTTACCCGTCATGCACCGCGCGGGGGGAGGTCGGCTGAGGTGAGGGGGCCGGCGCCATCTTGTCCCCCACCCAGGGGCCGGGCCTGGCGCCGGTGTGAGGCGGAGCTCCGGTCCCCGGGCCCGGTGTGGGGCGGAGCTCCGGGCCCCGGGCCCGGTGTGGGGCGGAGCTCCGGTCCCCGGGCCCGGTGTGAGGCGGAGCTCCGGTCCCCGGGCCCGGTGTGGGGCGGAGCTCCGGTCCCCGGGCCCGGTGTGAGGCGGAGCTCCGCGCCCCGGGCCCGGTGTGAGGCGGAGCTCCGGTCCCCGGGCCCGGTGTGGGGCGGAGCTCCGGGCCCCGGGCCCCCCAGGGCCGCTCCCCACCTCGGGGCGAACCTCCGCTGGAAGCCAAACCGGTTTTCTGCGCCCGCACCCCGCGGAGAAAAACCGTCACCCCCTCAGGCCAAAGGAGGATCCGGGCTTTGCCGCCCTTAAATCCACCTTCAGGTAGCGCTTCACAAGTCGCTTCAGCGCCCAAAGCGCTCAAATGGCGGGGAGGAGAAGCTTTCATCTTCTAATCCACCCGCAAGTGCTGGTTGGGCTCCCCAGTGTTGCCTCTCACCCTTGGTACAGCGCAAAGTATTAACTTAAAACACCATAATAAGGAAAAACAACAGGCAAAGGGATAAATGGCTGCAGTCGGCAGAGGCACGCGTCCGCCGCCCGCGCTTTGGTTTAGTTTTAGGTCCAAATGAGGGAACGGAGTTTCTCAGGCCCCAGGGTCGAGGTGGGAGATGAAAACCACCCCCAATAAACCCCCAAAAAACACCCTGACCCTCACATTTTCCACAACTTTATTCCAGAAAGGCCACAAAACGTTACAGAAGGCGACTGGAACGGGGGGGTGGGAATCGGGGGTCCAGCTGCTGCCGGGCAGGTGGGGAAGTAATTAAATTAGTGTCTAATTTCTCCGGTTTTGAAGCTTTTTGACCCTTATTTTTCAACCCGGCAGGCTTGGCGAAAACGGATGAGCGAGGGAAACAAAACCCAAACGAAACCAGTGCGATGAAAAGGAGCATCGGAGAAGGCGGTTAGTGCAGGGGGGGCTGGGGGGGACACACACGAAGCTCCACGGCCCCGCCGCCCCCCCCCCCCAGCACCGGCATCTTGCGCGGAAGCTTCTGGAAAGCGCCCGGTGCCCGGGGGGCGTTTTGGCGGTTCCCGTCATGGAGCGTTGTGCCGGCGCGGGGGGGGACGCGGGGGGGGTCAGAGGCGGCGTCGCGGTGCCGTTACCTTCGCGCCGTTACCTTCGCGCCGCGGTTTGCGCCAGCTGGGTTTTGATGGCGGCCATGATCTTGTGGAGCTTGGCGTCAGTGTCGACGAAGCCGTCGCCGTTCTGGTGGGGGGGGGGGGGGTGGGGAACGGCCACGTTTGAGGCACCGGGGCGGCGGGGGGGGACACGCGATGCTGTTACAGCACCAGGGAGGGGGTCACCCACCTTCTTGGAGTGGACCAGGCGTCCCCCCACCGTCACTTCAAACCATCCTGTCACCTCCCGCGTCCCCTGGCCGCTCTGTGGGGACACTGGGGGGGGTCACCTTGGTCCTGGGTGACACCCCCCCCCCCACGCTATGTGTTCCCCCCCCTCCCCGCCACTCACCACCTCCAGCGCGCCCGGGAAGCGCCTCTCCAGCTCCTGCTTGAGCTGTTGGTACTGAAAGCGACATTGAGGTGGGGGGGTCACCCCTGTGCTGGTTTGGGGGGGAAACCCCTTGTGGGGGTGTGAGCAAGGTGGGGGGGGGGGCACGGCTCACCTTGGGGCTGTAGCCTCAGGCTCCACTGGGGGGGGGAAAGAAGGTCAGTGGGAGGGGGACCCCTTTAAAAGGGGACACACACCCCCCCGTGCACAAGGATACCCCCAATGCACGAGAGACCCCCCCGCCAGGGCACAAGGACCCCCCTCCTGGGCACAGGGACCCCCCCAGGGCACAAGGATCACCCCCCAGAGCACAGCGACCCAGCTACTGGGCACAAGGACCCCCCTCCACGCACAGGGGGACCCCCCCGCCAGGGTACAAGGAACCCCCTCCTGGGCACAGGGACCCCCCCAGGGCACAACGACCCAGCTACTGGGCACAAGGACCCCCCCTCCACGCACAGGGGGACCCCCCCGCCAGGGTACAAGGAACCCCCTCCTGGGCACAGAGAACCCCCCCGCACAGGGTCACCCCCAGGCACAAAGAGCCCCCCCCCCGTACCAGTAGAGCACGGAGACGCGGAGCCGTTCGGCCATGGCGGCGGCTGCGCAGAAGCGTCGGTCCCGCCCCCCCCTCCCGAAACACCGGGACCGCCCCCCCAAACACCGGACAGGCCCCTCCCACCCCACTTATTCCTTCACTATTCCCACCCCCCCCCCCAGTATAACCAGTGCATCGCATCATTGTAACCTTTGCACCCCTCCCAGTATAACCAGTGCAACCTCCCAGTATAACCAGTGCAACCTCCCAGTATAACCAGTGCATCCTGCCAGTATAACCAGTGTATTCCCCCCAGAATAACCAGTGTTCCCCCCCCCCAGAATAACCAGTGTTTCCCCCCCCCAGAATAACCAGTGAATCCCCCCCCCAGAATAACCAGTGTTTCCCCCCCAGAATAACCAGTGTTTCCCCCCCCAGAATAACCAGTGTTTCCCCCCCCAGAATAACCGGTGCACCCTCCCAGTAAAACCAGTGCATCCCACCGGGATATCCCCCAGTATTTACCAGTGCATCCCCCCAGTATAACCAGCACATCCCACAGTATAACGAGTGCATCCCCCCCGCCCAGTATAACCAGTGTTTCCCGCCCCAGAATAACCAGTGTATCCTCCACCAGTATAACCAGTGCATCCTCCGTTAAAAACAGTGCAACCTCCCCAGTATAACCAGAGCATCCCACAGTATAATGAGTGCTTTCCCCCCAGTATAACCAGTGCATCCCATCATTGTAAGCTTTGCACCCCTCCCAGTATAACCAGTGCATCCCACCAGTATGACCACTGCATCCTTCCCAGTATAACCAGCGCGTCACACCAGGATAACCGGTGCATCCCCCACCAGAATAACCAGCGCCTCCCCCAGTATAACCAGCGCACCCTCCCAGTACAACCCGCGCATCGCCCCCCCCACCACCGCGCCGCCGTTAGCGGGACCGCCCCGCGCGCTCCCGCCGCCCCGCGCGCTCCCACGGGGCCGCGCGCAGCCGGGGCCGCTCAGCCGGGGCCGCGCTCGGCGCTCCCGGGCGCGGCGGCGGCGGCAGCGGCGGCTGCGGCGGGGATGGGGCCGCGGCGCTGAGCGGGGGGGGCCCGGCGGGGCGCGGGGGGGCCCGGGCCGGCGCCCCCCGGTCCCGGAGCGATGGGCGAATGGACCATCCTGGAGCGGCTGCTGGAGGCGGCGGTGCAGCAGCACTCCACCATGATCGGCAGGTCAGCCCACGCGGCGGGGGGGGACACCGGGGCCCCCCACGGGTCACCGGACCCCCCCACGGGACCCCCCACATCGCCCCCCGGGCCCCCTGGGTCACCGCCGCACCCCCCCGGCCCCTCCCGGGGGCAGCAGATGCCCGTGGGAGGTGGCAGGGGTGTCGTGTCACCCGCGGGGTGACAGCGGGACAACCCGCCCCCCCCCCCGGCAAGAGGCTGGGAGGTGGCCCGGGTGTGGGGGTGGCAGAGGGACCGACCCGCTGTCACCTCCCTGCTGTCACCTCCCCCCCTCCCCCATCACCTCCCCGCTGGCAGTAGGTGACAGCTGTGACTACGGGGACACTCAGGACAAGGGACAGCGTGGGGACAGGCACAGCCCGGGGTTGGGGCGGTTCCAAGGGGGGTCCTCACATGCAGCTGTGTCCCCAAACCTGCGTCCTGTGCACCCCAAACCTGCACCCCATGTCCCCCAACCTGCACCCCCTGTCCCACACACCTGCACCCCGTGTCCCCCAAAACATGCAGCTATGTCCCCCCAACCTGCACACCATGTCCCACAAACCTGCACCCAGTGTCCCCCAAACCTGCACCCCATGTCCCCAAACCTGCAGCCATGGCACCAGGGGATGAGCATCAACGGGTACCCGTGGCCATGGGGACAGGTCAAGGTCAGGGGCAGTGGCACATGGGGACATGGGGCCTGGGAAGCACCTGGGGGGGCCAGGTGGGACTAGGGGGTCCAGGCCCACCCCACGTGTCCAGGTAGGACCCACATCTCTGGGTTAGATGTATCCAGGTCCAACCACCTGTCCAGGTCCAGGTCTCAATGTTCAACCCACACATCTGGGTCCAAGGAGGACCCACATATCCATGTCCAACCCATGTGTCTGGGTCCAGGTAGGACCTGCATGTCCAGGTCTAGGTAGGCCCAGGTCTAACCCACATGTCCAGGTAGGACCCAGGTGTCTCTGAGTTCAACCCACACATCTGGGTCCAAGAAGGACCCACATACCCATGTCCAACACATGTCTGGGTCCAGGTAGGACCCACATCTCAATGTCCAACCCGTGTGTCTGGGTCCAGGTAGGACCTGCGTGTCCAGGTCTAGTTAGGACCAGGTCTAACCCACCTGTCTGGGTCCAGGTAGGACCCAGGTCTCTGAGTTCAACCCACACATCTGGGCCCAAGAAGGACCCACATGTCCACGTCCAAGCGACGTGTCTGGGTGCAGGGAGGACCCACATGCCCACACCTCCTCCCTCCCAGGATCCTGCTAACGGTGGTGGTGATCTTCCGCATCCTCATCGTGGCCATCGTGGGCGAGACGGTGTACGAGGACGAGCAGACCATGTTTATGTGCAACACGCTGCAGCCGGGCTGCAACCAGGCCTGCTACGACAAAGCCTTCCCCATCTCCCACATCCGCTACTGGGTCTTCCAGATCATCCTGGTCTGCACCCCCAGCCTCTGCTTCATCACCTACTCGGTGCACCAGTCGGCCAAGCAGCGCGAGCGCCGCTACTCCTTCCTCTACCCGCTGCTGGACCGCGACGCCAAGAGAGCCAAACCCATCAACGGGGCGCTGGCGCCCGGCCCCGACGGGGGCTGCAAGGAGGAACCCGACTGCCTGGAGGCCAAGGAGCTGCCCGGGCCCCTCCCGCGCGCCCCCCGCAGCTCCAAAGCCAAGCGCCAAGAGGGGATCTCCCGCTTCTACGTCATCCAGGTGGTTTTCCGGAACGCTCTGGAGATCGGTTTCCTGGCCGGGCAGTATTTCCTCTACGGCTTCAACGTCCCGGCTATTTTTGAGTGCGACCGCTACCCCTGCGTCAAGGAGGTGGAGTGTTACGTGTCGCGCCCCACCGAGAAGACGGTTTTTCTGGTGTTCATGTTCGCCGTCAGCGGCGTTTGCGTCTTGCTCAACCTGGCCGAGCTCAACCACCTGGGCTGGCGCAAGGTCAAGGCCGCGGTGCGCGGGGTGCAGGCGCGGCGCAAGTCGCTGGTGGAGGTGCGTAAAAAGGACCTTTCTCCCCCCGTCCCCCCGCCAGCGCTGGGCCGGACGCAGTCCAGCGAGTCTGCTTATGTCTGAGACCCCCCCCCCCCCCGAAAGTGTGGGGGGGCAACGGTGCTGCCCCCCACCTCCCCAAAATCCCCGGGGTGCGTCCCCACCACCCCGATTCACCGCAAGGGCTGACGCCGAGTTTCGGCGTTGATCGACCTCATCATGGTGCAAGCGGGGAGTGGGGGGGGCCCACGACCCCGCCGGGGGGAGCACAGCACGTGTGGGGGTTATTTATTTGTCAGAGGGGTTGTGGGGGGGCAGAGCCCCCCCACGATGTAAATAAACGGGTTGGAGGGTTGAGTGCTGAGCTCTACATGGTGGGTTTGGGGGTGTTCCTGGGCAATCCCCCCCCCTGCCGAGCGTAGCGGGGGGGCCCCCCCTGGATTTGCAGCCTCTAATCCGCTCTGTAATAGCTCTAAAGAAGGGAAAGGGGCTGAGCCTGGTGCCATCTGTCCTGGCCCCCCCAGGGGAGGACGCACGACAGCATCCCCACCCCAGCCCCCCCAGTACACAACTGAAGGAGGTGGCGCGGGTGCAAATGGTTTTATTGGGCTGTGGCGCTGCGGGGGGGGCAGGATCCGTGGTTACAACCTGCAAGGGAGAGCGGTCGGTCGGGGGGGGCACCCTGGGGGGGGCCCAGCCCCACAGTGCCCCCCACTCACGTCACTTCCCGGAAGGCTCTTTTCTCCACGTATTTCTGGCGGTATCTCCTCTTGAACCTGGCGAGAGATGGGAGGAAGGGGGTCAAAAATCCAGCCCCCCTAAACTGCCCCCTCCCCGGACCCCTAAACCCCCCCGGACCCCAAAACCCCCCCGGACCCCAAAACCCCCCCTCACTTGGCCCTCTCCCGCGGCTCAATCAGGCTCCTCTTCTGCAGACTCTTGAAGCGGTCACGCAGGACGCTGCCCTCGGGCTGAAACGGGGGGGACACCAAAGAGAGGACATTGAAGGGGTGGGGGGTACACTCCCTCATCCCCCAACCAAATTTGGGGAGCGGTTTCACCCAGCACCCCCACCCAAAGCACCCTCAGTACCCAGACCCCCGCCTACACGGCGAGGCCCTGGGACCCCGAAAACCTTCACATTCCCAGCCCGGGGGGGGCTGCGAATCCTCCTAGCGCAAGGATGGGTCTCATCATAGGGTGCCAGTCCCCACCCAGGGCAACAACAACCCCCCAAAAGGGTGGGGACCCCCCAAAAGCGTGAGGACCCCCCCAAAACACTGTCCCACCTTGAGGGTGCGCAGGGACTCAGCCAGCTCGTCGCTCAGCTGCACCTCCAGGCTGGGCTCCTCGTACCTGGGGGGTTCAGGGGCTCAAAAGGGGGCGGGAGCGTCCCTGCAGCCCCCCCCAAACCCCCAAAACTCACTTGAGGGGTCCCAGGCGCCGGGGCAGTGCGTCCTTGGCGCGGCGCTTGGCCAAGCGCAACTGCCGGCGCCGCAGCAGCTCCTCGTCCCAGCGCCGCAGCTGCTGCCGCAGCGAGCGCAGGCGGAACAGCTGCTGCCGCCGGCACCGCGCCGCCTTCTCCCGGCGCTGCTGGGCCTCCTGTGGGGGAAACGCCGCGTCAGGGCCGGCACGGCACCGGCACACTGGGCCAGGGCCAGCATGGCACCGGCACACCGCGTCAGGGCTGGCAAGACACCAGCGTGGCACTGGCGCACCGTGTCAGGGCCAGCACGGCACTGGCACACCCCTGTCAGGGCTGCCACAACACCAGCACACCGCGTCAGGGCCGGCACAGCACCGGCACGGCACTGGCACACCGCATCAGGGCTGGCATGGCACCGGCACATCATGTCAGGGCCGGCACGGCACCGGCACACCATGTCAGGGCCGGCACGGCACCGGCACACCATGCCAGGGCCGGCACGGCACCGGCACGGCACCAGCACGGCACCGGCACACCATGCCAGGGCCGGCATGGCACCGGCACACCATGCCAGGGCCGGCACAGCACCGGCACGGCACTGGTACGGCACTGGCACACTGCGTCAGGGCTGGCATGGCACCGGCACATCATGTCAGGGCCGGCACGGCACCGGCAGCCCCCCCTCACCAGGGCTCGCGCTTCCTTCTCCCGCCGCCGCTGCTGCTCCGTCTTCTTCTCCCGCCGCGGCGCCGTTACCGGGGCGTCCTGCGGCTCTGCCGGTGCCACCGCGTCCCCGCCCGCGTCCCCCTCGTCCCCCCGACTCCTCCAGCAGCCCCTCGCACTGCTCCTGGAAAACCGTCTCCTGGGGGGGCGAGGAGAGGGGGGTCAGCGCCCCAACTGGGGAAGGGACCCCCTCCTGTCCCCCCCCCCGCCGTACACCCCGGTTCGGACCCCCCGGAGCAGCGCCGTGGGTTGTGGGGGGGGGGTCTCACCGCGGTGGGGAGCTGAGTGCCGGCCGGGATCCGCAGCTGCCGCTCCACCTTGTCCTCCGCCCTCTTCTTCCTCAGCTCCACCTCGTGCGCCCGCAGCAGCAGCGCCTGGGGGGGGGACACACACCCCGTCACCCCCAAATCCAGCACGGGGTGCGGGGGGGGGGTCACCCCACACTCACACCCCCCCAAAACAAACCTGGTGGTCCTCAAAGGTGGGGTTGTAGGAGCCGCCGGCGGCGATGACCTCCACGGCGGGGACCTGCGACGGCTTCGTCCCCAGCCTGGCGGGACGCTGCGGGGGGGTCACGTGGGACGGGGGGGGTCACACATGGCCAGGGGGGGTCGTGCAGGGCCACCCCCCCCCCCCAAATCCTCACCTTCACCCTCTGCTTCTTGGTTTGCTGCAGGAACCAGCCGTCCTGCCCCGCCAGCGCCCGCTCCAGGGGGTCTGCGGGGACACCGGCGTCACCGCGGGGGGGACAACGCCGACCCCCCCAAACCGCCACCCGACCCCCCCACCCAACTTACTATCAGCGGCCCAGATGTCGTAGAAGCCTCTTTCGGGGTCCGAGCGGCCGTTTTCGGGGGTTTTCCGCGGCGGGGGCCCCCCCCGTTGCAGCCGCGCTCGCAGGCGCCGCTCGGCGCGGGGCAGAACCCCCTTTTCGGCCCGTTTCTCCCAAAACTCGCGCCGCCGCCGCTCCTTGCGCCCGTTGGGGACCTGGTGGGCCAGAATGCTGCGGGGGGGGGCGGTCAGCCCCCCCTCCCCCCCAGGCGTGTCACCCCCATGCGTCCCCCCCCATACTCACTTTTTGGGGGCCGGCACCTTGGAGTCGGGCTGCAGCACCAGGTCTGCGTGCAGCGGCTTCTCCCTCCCCTTGTTCAGCCGCCGGTCTGCCGGGGGGGGGACACACGCGTCACCCCCAAACGCTGAGGGAAAGGGGGGGGGGCTGGTGCCCCCCGGGGGTCCCTCCTGTGTGCGTCCCCCCCCCAAATTGACCCGCTCACCCTTCTCGGCGTCGCCCGTGTCCAGGAAGAACAGCCCCTCGTCCGGCTGCTCCGCGATCAGCCCCCTGCGGACGAGCCCCGCGGTGTCACCCTCCGGGGGGGTTTATCCCCCCCAAAACCGATGGGGTCCCCCCGAGGCCCCGCCGGGCCCCCTCACCCCGTCGCCCGCTGCTGCAGCGCCACGTCCTCTAGGAAATCGCCGATTTCGCGGCCCAGCCGCGCCTCGGGGCCGGCCCAGCGCTTCCAGCCCTTCTTGCGGTTGCGGGGCCCGCGGGAGCGGCGGCGGGCGGCGGCGGGATCCCGGCTCCCGGGGCCCAGGCCCAGGAACGACGAGGAGCCCGCGGCCGCCGCCATCGTGAAAAGGAAGGCCACGCTGTGGGGCAGGCCGGAAATGCGGCGAGACCGCTTCCGGACGCCATCTTGGGGAGGGCGGGGAAGGGCGAGGCCGCCATCTAGGGAAAGGCGGGGCCGCCATCTTGGGAAGGGCGCGGCCGCCATCTAGGGAAAGGCAGAGCCGCCATCTTGGGAAGGGCGAGGCCGCCATCTTGGGAAAGGCGGAGCCGCCATCTTGGGAAGGGCGCGGCCGCCATCTTGGGAAGGGCGCTATCCAACGGGGGGGTTTCTTGCACGTACCCCCTTGCACACCCACCACACCCCCCCCTTGCACACTCACCTCCCTTGCCCCCCCCCCCTTTCACAACCCCCCCGTTCCCAAACGCCACAACCACGGTGTCTCCATCAGCCGCACCGTCCTTTATTGGGGTGGGGAACCCCCTTGTGCCGGGGGGTGTTTCTCTGCCTGGGGGTTCTCTGCTCGATGGGGGGTCCCCGGGGGGTGTCTGTTCTTCGGGGGGTCCTCGGGGGTGTCTCTGCTCGATGGGGGGGTTGTTTCTGCTTGGGGGTTCCCTGCTCGATGGGGGTCCCAGGGGTGTCTCTGCTCGATGGGGGGTCCTGGGGGGGTCTCTGCTCGATAGGGGGGTCCGGGGGGTGGTCTCTTTCTGGGGGTTCCCTGCTCTATGGGGGGTCCCGGGGGGGTCTCTGCTCGATGGGGGGGTCCGGGGTGGGGTGTCTCTGCTTGGGGGTTCCCTGCTCGATCGGGGGGTCCCAGGGGGTGTCTCTCTCTGCTCGATGGGGGGTCCCGGGGGTGTCTCTGCTCGATGGGGGGGGTCTCTGCTTGGGGGTCTCTGTTCGATGGGGGTCCCAGGGGGCTCTCTGCTCGATGGGGGTCCCGGGGGGCTCTCTGCTCGATGGGGGTCCCGGGGGGGGTCTCTGCTCGATGGGGGTCCCGGGGGGCTCTCTGCTCGATGGGGGTCCCGGGGGGGCTCTCTGCTCGATGGGGGTCCCGGGGGGCTCTCTGCTCGATGGGGGTCCCGGGGGGTCTCTGCTCGATGGGGGTCCCGGGGGGGGTCTCTGCTCGATGGGGGTCCCGGGGGGCTCTCTGCTCGATGGGGGTCCCGGGGGGGGTCTCTGCTCGATGGGGGTCCCGGGGGGGTCTCTGTTCGATGGGGGTCTCTGCTTGGGTGTCTCTGCTCGATGGGGGTCCCGGGGGGGTCTCTGCTCGATGGGGGGGTCTCTGCTTGGGGGTCTCTGCTCGATGGGGGTCCCGGGGGGGTCTCTGTTCGATGGGGGTCTCTGCTTGGGGGTCTCTGTTCGATGGGGGTCCCGGGGGGGTCTCTGCTTGGGGGTCTCTGCTCGATGGGGGGTCCCGGGGGGGTCTCTGCTCGATGGGGGGGTCTCTGTTCGATGGGGGGGTCTCTGCTCGATGGGGGGGTCTCTGTTCGATGGGGGGGTCTCTGTTCGATGGGGGGGTCTCTGCTTGGGGGTCTCTGCTCGATGGGGGTCCCGGCCGCTCCCCCCCGGCGGCACCTTCACTCCGCCGACCCCTTGGGCCGGCGCTTGGACGGCGGCACCAGGCGGGGGGGCAGGTCTGCGGGCAGCCCCCTCCCCTCCAGCTTGGCGCCGATGAGGTGCCCGGCCAGCGCGAACTCCTCGGCGTCCAGCATCCCGTCCCGGTCCACGTCGCTGAGCTGCCAGATGCGCCCCAGCACCGAGCTGGGCAGGTTGCTGCTCACCATCCAGCCCCGCGCCCGCCGCCCGCTCAGCTTCCCGCCCAGCGGCGACAGCCCGTAGAAGATCTCGTCGTATTTCGCCTTGTCCTTCGTCACCACCCACTCGTCCTCCTCCTCCTCGGCCCCCGCCGCCTCCTCCTCGTCCTCCTCGTCGGCGCCGAACGGGCCCTGGCGGGCGCCGTCGAACGCGCCGCCCTGCACCCCCGCGTCGGGCGCGCCGCGCTCCTCCTGGCGCAGCAGCGGCATGAGCGCCGCGATGTCGGCCGTGAGCAGCTCGTCCAGCGCCTCCAGCAGCCGCGGCTTCAGCGCGGGCAGGCGCGACAGGTCCTGCGCCAGCAGCAGCGCCTGCGGGCGGCACGGGCTCAGCGGCGCTATCGGGACACGGGGGCGATATGGGGGCGGTGTCGGGACATGGGGCGGTGTCGGGACAAGGGGCAGTGTCGGGACAAGGGGCAGTGTCGGGACAAGGGGCAGTGTCGGGACATGGGGCGGTGTCGGGACATGGGGCGGTGTCCCGACACGGGGCACTATCGGGACATGGGTGCGATATGGGGGCAGTGTCGCGACATGGGGCAGTGTCGGGACAAGGGGCAGTGTCGGGACATGGGTGCGATATGGGGGCAGTGTCGCGACATGGGGCAGTGTCGCGACATGGGGCAGTGTCGGGACATGGGGCAGTGTCGGGACATGGGCTCAGCGGCGCTATCGGGACATGGGTGCGATATGGGGGCAGTGTCGGGACACGGGCTCAGCGGCGCCAAGGGGATGTCGTGACACGGGGCACTATCGGGACATGGGTGCGATATGGGGGCAGTATCGCGACATGGGGCACTATCGTGACATGGGCTCAGCGGCGCTATCAGGACACGGGTGCGATATGGGGGCGGTGTCAGGACATGGGGCACTATCGTGACACGGGCTCAGCGGCGCTATCGGGACATGGGTGCGATATGGGGGCAGTGTCGGGACATGGGGCACTATCGTGACATGGGCTCAGCGGCGCTATCGGGACATGGGTGCGATATGGGGGCAGTGTCGGGACATGGGGCACTATCGTGACATGGGCTCAGCGGCGCTATCGGGACATGGGTGCGATATGGGGGCAGTGTCGCGACATGGGGCAGTGTCGGGACATGGGGCACTATCGTGACATGGGCTCAGCGGCGCTATCGGGACATGGGTGCGATATGGGGGCAGTGTCGGGACATGGGGCACTATCGGGACATGGGCTCAGCGGCGCTATCGGGACATGGGTGCGATATGGGGGCAGTGTCGCGACATGGGGCAGTGTCGGGACAAGGGGCAGTGTCGGGACATGGGGCGGTGTCGGGACATGGGTGCGATATGGGGGCAGTGTCGGGACATGGGGCAGTGTCGGGACATGGGCTCAGCGGCGCTATCGGGACATGGGTGCGATATGGGGGCAGTGTCGGGACACGGGCTCAGCGGCGCCAAGGGGATGTCGTGACACGGGGCACTATCGGGACATGGGTGCGATATGGGGGCAGTATCGCGACATGGGGCACTATCGTGACACGGGCTCAGCGGCGCTATTGGGACATGGGTGCGATATGGGGGCAGTGTCAGGACATGGGGCACTATCGTGACATGGGCTCAGCGGTGCTATCGGGACATGGGTGCGATATGGGGGCAGTGTCGGGACATGGGGCAGTGTCAGGACATGGGCTCAGCGGCGCTATCGGGACATGGGTGCGATATGGGGGCAGTGTCGGGACATGGGGCACTATCGTGACATGGGCTCAGCGGCACCAAGGGGGTGTCGCGACACGGGGCACTATCGGGACATGGGTGCGATATGGGGGCAGTGTCGGGACATGGGCTCAGCAGCGCCAAGGGGGCGGTGTCGCGACACGGGGCACTATCGGGACATGGGGCGGTGTCGCGACGTGGGGCAGTGTCGGGACATGGGGCACTATCGGGACGTGGGTGCGATATGGGGGCAATGTCGGGACATGGGCTCAGCGGTGCCAAGGGGGCGGTGTCGCGACATGGGGCACTATCGGGACATGGGCTCAGCGGCACCAAGGGGGTGTCGCGACACGGGGCACTATCGGGACATGGGGCAGTGTCGGGACATGGGGCACTATCGTGACATGGGGCACTATCATGACATGGGGCAGTGTCGCGACGTGGGGCGGTGTCCTGACATGGGGCAGTATCGTGACACGGGACACTATCGTGACATGGGGCAGTGTCACGACGTGGGGCAGTGTCAGGACATGGGGCAGTGTCGCAACGCAGGACACTATCGTGACATGGGTGCGATATGGGGGCAGTATCGCGACATGGGGCAGTGTCGGGACATGGGGCAGCGTTGTGACATGGGGCACTATCGTGACATGGGCTCAGCGGCGCCAAGGGCGGGGTGGCGGCGCAGGGGCAGTGTCGTGGTGTGGGGCAGTGTTGTGACGTGGGGCAGTGTCGTGACATGGGGCAGTGTCATGACGTGGGGCAGCGGCGTGACACCCCCAGACCCCCTCAGACCCCCATCTCGGGGCTCAGCCCCCCCAATACAGGGTTCAGCACCCCCAGCCCCCCCAATCCGGGGCTCAGCACCCCCACACCCCCATCCCGGGGCTCAGCACCCCCAATCCAGGGCTCAGCCCCCCCATCCCGGGGCTCAGCCCCCCCAGTCCAGGGCTCAGCCCCCCCAATCCGGGGCTCAGCCCCCCCATCCCGGGGCTCAGCCCCCCCAGTCCGGGGCTCAGCACCCCCATCCCGGAGCTCAGCACCCCCAATCCGGGGCTCAGCCCCCCCAATCCGGGGCTCAGCACCCCCATCCCGGGGCTCAGCACCCCCAATCCGGGCTCAGCCCCCCCAATCCGGGCTCAGCACCCCCAATCCGGGGCTCAGCTCCCCCATCCCGGAGCTCAGCACCCCCAATCCGGGGCTCAGCCCCCCCAATCCGGGCTCGCTCAGCCCCCCAGCGCACCTGCATGCGTGCGCAGTCGGGGAAGTCCCCGGGCGGGATGTGCTGCTCCAGCTGGATCCGCGCGAACAGCAGCGGCAGCTTCTGGATCAGCTGCTTCTTCTTGTGCTCCTTCCCGAACACCGACGGCATCTCCTTGCGCAGCCGCCCCATGATGTGCGCGTGCACCTGGGGGCAGCAAGGCCGCACGCCTGGGTCCCCTCCCGGACTCCTGGGTCCCCTCCCGGACTCCTGGGTCCCCTCCCGGACACCTGGGTCCCCTCCTGAATACCTGGGTCCCCTCCCAGACGCCTGGGTCCACTCCTGGGTCCCCCCCGGATGCCTGAGTGCCCTCCCGGACGCCTGGGTCCCCTCCCAGATGCCTGAGTCCCCTCCTGGACACCTGAGTGCCCTCCCGGACACCTGGGTCCCCTCCTGGGTCCCCTCCCGGATGCCTGGGTTCCCTCCTGAACACCTGAGTCCCCTCCCAAACACCTGGGTCCCCTCCCGGATGCCTGGGTCCCCTCCCAGACACCTAGGTCCCCTCCCGGACGCCTGGGTCCACTTCGTAGCTCAGAGGGAAAGAGAAGAGACCACGGGGGGGTCCCATGGGGATGCTGGTCCCTGTCCCCATCCCAGACAATCCCTGTGCCCATCCCAGTGCCACAGGCCCAGTCCTGTCCCAGTCCCGTCCCCATCCCAGTCCCATCCCTGTCCCCATCCCATCCCTGTCCCCATCCCATCCCTGTCCCCATCCCATCCCTGTCCCCATCCCAGTGCCTCCCCCATGTTGGTTCTGGCCCCATCCCATGTCCCATGTTCCGTGTCCATGTCCCACGTCTGTGTCCCATGTCCCGTGTCCGGCTCCCGTGTCCCATGTCCCATGTCCCCTGTGTCGTGTCCGTGTCCCTTGTCCCATGTCCTGTGTCTGTCTCCCGTGTCTCATGTCCATCTCCCATGTCCGTCTCCCGTGTCCCATGTCCCATGTCCTGTGTCCCATGTCCCGTGTCCCATGTCCCATGTCCATGTCCCGTGTCCCATATCCATGTCCCGTGTCCTATGTCCCGTGTCCTATGTCCCATGTCTGTCTCCCGTGTCCCATGTCCCGTGTCCCATGTCCATGTCCCGTGTCCCATGTCCCGTGTCCCATGTCTGTCTCCTGTGTCCCATGTCCCATGTCCCGTGTCCCATGTCCCGTGTCCCATGTCCGTCTCCTGTGTCCCATGTCCCGTGTCCCATGTCCCGTGTCCCATGTCCATGTCCCATGTCTGTCTCCCGTGTCCCGTGTCCTGTGTCCCATGTCCCATGTCCCGTGTCCCGTGTCCCGTGTCCCGTGTCCCGTGTCCCGTGTCCCGTGTCCATGTCCTGTGTCCCATGTCCATGTCCCATGTCCGTCTCCTGTGTCCCATGTCCATGTCCCGTGTCTGTCTCCCGTGTCCCGTGTCCCATGTCCCGTGTCCCATGTCCTGTGTCCCATGTCCCGTGTCCATGTCCTGTGTCCCATGTCCATGTCCCATGTCCCACGTCCCATGTCCTGTGTCCCGTGTCCCGTGTCCATGTCCCGTGTCCCACGTCCCATGTCCCCTGTCCCCTCTCCGTGTCCATGTCCCGTGTCCCGTGTCCGCGTGGCAGCGGATGCTCGGCACAAAGGGCCGGATGCGATAAGGCCGCTGGGGGGGGGACGGGACGGGGGGGGAGAAGGAACCGGGGAATAAGAGAATAAAACCAGCCCCCCCGTCCCCCTGGACTCGGGGCGACGGGCTCGGCCATGGGGGGGCTCATCCGCCCCCCAGCCCCAAACCACCCCCCGGGCTCTGGGCACGTGGGGGGGGGACCTGGTGGGGAGGGGGGGCGTTAATTGCTCTGTAATTAGAGGGCGGAAGGGTTACCTCACGGGAAACCATTAACGAGGAAACCAGGCACAGGATGGGGGGGGACACGGTGACGTCCCCCTGTGGCAATGGGGCCGTTGTTGGGGGGACCGGGCGGCAATGGGGCTGGGGGACCCCTGAGCCACCTCCTGGGGACCCCAAAGCATCGGCCGCCCCTTCTCATGGGCCCGGCGGGGTCCCCTTGTCCCCATGGAGAACCCCGAGTTCCCCCGGGGTCCCCTTGTCCCCATTGGAGCCATGGAGAACCCCAAGTCCCCTCCAGTGTCCCCTCGTCCCCGTCACAGAGCCCCAAGTTCCCCCGGGGTCCCCTTGTCCCCACTGGAGCCATGAAGAGCCCCAAGTTCTCCTGGTGTCCCCATCACAGGACCCCAAATTCTCCCAGTGTCCTCTTGTCCCCATCAGTGAACCCCAAGAGCCCTGGTGTCCCCATCACAGAACCCCAAATTCCCCCAGTGTCCCCACTGGAGCCATGAAGAGCCCCAAGTTCTCCTGGTGTCCCCATCACAGCACCCCACATTCCCTCTTGTCTCCCCAGTGTCCCCAGCACAGCACCCCAAGCTCTCCTGGTGTCCCCATCACAGCACCCCAAGTTCTCCTGGTGTCCCCTCGTCCCCATCACAGCACCCCAAGTTCTCCTGGTGTCCCCTCGTCCCCAGCACAGCACCCCAAGTTCTCCTGGTGTCCCCATCACAGCACCCCAAGTTCTCCTGGTGTCCCCATCACAGGACCCCAAGTTCTCCTGGTGTCCCCTCATCCCCATCACAGCACCCCAAGTTCTCCTGGTGTCCCCATCACAGCACCCCAAGTTCTCCTGGTGTCCCCATCACAGGACCCCAAGTTCTCCTGGTGTCCCCTCATCCCCATCACAGCACCCCAAGTTCTCCTGGTGTCCCCAGCACAGCACCCCAAGTTCTCCTGGTGTCCCCATCACAGGACCCCAAGTTCTCCTGGTGTCCCCTCATCCCCATCACAGCACCCCAAGTTCTCCTGGTGTCCCCAGCACAGCACCCCAAGTTCTCCTGGTGTCCCCATCACAGGACCCCAAGTTCTCCTGGTGTCCCCTCATCCCCATCACAGCACCCCAAGTTCTCCTGGTGTCCCCAGCACAGCACCCCAAGTTCTCCTGGTGTCCCCAGCACAGCACCCCAAGTTCTCCTGGTGTCCCCAGCACAGCACCCCAAGTTCTCCTGGTGTCCCCTCGTCCCCATCACAGCACCCCAAGCTCTCCTGGTGTCCCCAGCACAGCACCCCAAGTTCTCCTGGTGTCCCCTCGTCCCCATCACAGCACCCCAAGTTCTCCTGGTGTCCCCTCGTCCCCAGCACAGCACCCCAAGCTCTCCTGGTGTCCCCAGCACAGGACCCCACATTCCCCCAGTGTCCCCAGCACAGCACCCCAAGTTCCCTCTTGTTGCCCCATCCCCGTTCCCCCCACCATCTGTGCTCACCCTAATGAGCCCTCACCCTAATGAGCCCTCACCCTAATGAGCCCTCACCCTAATGAGCCCCACTCACCCTAATGAACCGCACTCACCCTAACGAACCGCACTCACCCTAACGAACCGCACTCACCCTAACGAACCGCACTCACCCTAATGATCCCGCTCACCCTAATGAACCGCACTCACCCTAATGAACCCCACTCACCCTAATGAACCCCACTCACCCTAATGATCCCGCTCACCCTAATGAACCGCACTCACCCTAATGAACCCCACTCACCCTAATGAACCCCACTCACCCTAATGATCCCGCTCACCCTAATGAACCGCACTCACCCTAATGAACCCCACTCACCCTAATGAACCCCACTCACCCTAATGATCCCGCTCACCCTAATGAACCCCACTCACCCTAATGAACCCCACTCACCCTAATGAACCCCACTCACCCTAATGATCCCGCTCACCCTAATGAACCACACTCACCCTAATGAACCCCACTCACCCTAATGAACCCCACTCACCCTAATGATCCCGCTCACCCTAATGAACCACACTCACCCTAATGAACCCCACTCACCCTAATGAACCCCACTCACCCTAATGATCCCGCTCACCCTAATGAACCACACTCACCCTAATGAACCCCACTCACCCTAATGAACCCCACTCACCCTAATGATCCCGCTCACCCTAATGAACCGCACTCACCCTAATGAACCGCACTCACCCTAATGAACCGCACTCACCCCAATGAACCGCGCTCACCCTAACGAACCGCGCTCACCCTAACGAACCGTGCTCACCCTAATGAGCCCTCACCCTAACGAACCGCACTCACCAATGATTCCCCGATCCCCGCTCACCCTAATGAATTGTACTCACCCTAATGAATTGTGCTCACCCTAATGAACCGCACTCATCCCAATGATCCCCGCTCACCGTAACGATCCCTGCTCACCCTAATGAACCACACTCACCCTAATGATCCCCGCTCACACTAATGATCCCCACTCACCCCAATGAACTGCACTCACCCTAACGATCCCGCTCACCCTAACGATCCCGCTCACCCTAATGAACCGCACTCACCCTAATGAACCGCACTCACCCTAATGAACCGCACTCACCCTAATGAACCGCGCTCACCCCAATGAACTGCACTCACCCTAACGATCCCGCTCACCCTAATGAACCGCACTCATCCTAATGAACTGCACTCACCCTAATGAACCGCACTCACCCTAATGAACCGCACTCACCCTAATGATCCCCTGATCCCCGCTCACCCTAATGAATTGTGCTCACCCCAATGAATTGTGCTCACCCTAATGAACCGCACTTATCCCAATGATCCCCGCTCACCGTAACGAGCTGCACTCACCCTAATGAACCACACTCACCCTAACGAGCCGCACTCATCCCAATGATCCCTGCTCACCCTAACGAGCCGCACTCACCCTAACGAGCCGCACTCACCCTAACGATCCCTGCTCACCCTAATGAACCGCACTCACCCTAACGATCCCTGCTCACCCTAATGAACCGCACTCACCCTAACGATCCCTGCTCACCCTAATGAACCGCACTCACCCTAATGAACCGCACTCATCCCAATGATCCCCGCTCACCCTAACGAGCCGCACTCACCCTAACGATCCCTGCTCACCCTAATGAACCGCGCTCACCCTAATGAACCACACTCACCCTAACGATCCCTGCTCACCCTAATGAACTGCGCTCACCCTAATGATCCCCGCTCACCCTAATGAACCGCACTCACCCTAATGAACCGCACTCATGCAATGATCCCCGCTCACCCTAACGAGCCGCACTCACCCTAACGAGCCGCACTCACCCTAACGAGCCGCGCCCTCTTGACCAGGTCGTTGAGCTTCCTGA
Source organism: Columba livia (assembly GCF_036013475.1). Classification (NCBI taxonomy): domain Eukaryota; kingdom Metazoa; phylum Chordata; class Aves; order Columbiformes; family Columbidae; genus Columba; species Columba livia. Next base: position 347,581 of record NC_088635.1, on the reverse strand, counting down.
GCGCGGCGTTGCGCGGCAGGTTCTGGATGTCCTGGAACAGGTCCTGCTCCTCCAGCTCGAACAGCCGCCGGTTCTCGGCCACCAGCAGCGGCTCGGCCCAGAAGGACCCGATGAAGACGCGCAGCACCTCGGGGGGTGCCGAACGCCTTGCCCAGCGCCCACATGAGCGCCCCGTACACCCGCATCAGCTGCTGCGTCTCCACGGCGTCCGCCTTGTTGAGCACCACGCGCACCTTGTCCTCGTGGCCCTGCAGCGCCCGGATGGCCTCGCCCAGCTCGTCCGAGATCTCCAGCTTGTGCGCGTCGAACAGCAGGATGATCAGGTCCACGCGCTCCGCGAACCACTGCAGCACGGCCGGGAAGTCGTAGCCTGGGGGGGGGGGGAAGGGAAATGGGGGTTTGGGGGGGTCTTGGGGGATCCTGGGGGGTCTTGGGGGTGTCTTGAGGGGCTCAGGGGGGGTCCTGGGCGGGGTTTGGGGGATCCTGGGGGGTCATGGGGGGGTTAGGGGGGATTCTGGGGCGGTCCTGGGGGTCTTGGGGGGGTCAGGAGGGGTCCTGGGGGGGGGTTGGGGGATCCTGGGGGGATTCTGGGGGGTACTGGGGGGTCATGGGGGGTTAGGGGGGGTTCTGGGGGGGATCCTGGGGGGGTTCTGGGGGGTCTTGGGGGGGGTCTGGGGGGATCCTGGGGGGGTTTGGGGGGATCCTGGGGGGTCCTGGGGGGGATCCTGGGGGGTCCTGGGGGGTTCTTGGGGAGGTTCTGGGGGGATCCTGGGGGGGCTCGGGGGGTCTGGGGGAGATCCTGGGGGGGTTCTGGGGGGTCTTGGGGGGATCCTGGGGGGTCTTGGGGGGATCCTGGGGGGGTTCTGGGGGGATCCTGGGGGGGTTCTGGGGAGGGTCTATGGGGGGTTCTGGGGGGTCTTGGGGGGGGTCTGGGGTGGTCATGGGGGGGTCTGGGAGGGTTCTGGGGTGGTCATGGGGGTCCTGGGGGATCCTGGGGGGGTTGGGGAGGGGGAGCTGAGGGGAAAGGGAGAGGAGAAGCTGGGAATGAACGTGGGGCTGAAGGCGGCGCTAAACCCAGCCTAACGTACAGCCTGAACCAAACCTTGATCCCAGCCTAAAGTACAGCCTGAACACAACCCTAATTCCAGCCTGAACCAACCCTAAACCCAGCCTAAAGTACATCTTGAACAGAACACTGATTCCAGCCTGAACCAAACCCTAATCCCAGCCTGAACTAAACCCTGATCCCAGCCTAAAGTACAGCCTGAACCAAACCCTGACCCCAGCCTAAAGTACAGCCTGAACACAACCCTAATCCCAGCCTGAACACAACCCTAATCCCAGCCTGAACCCTAGCCTGAACTCAACCCTAATCCTGGCCTAAACCCCAACCCTAATCCCAGCCTGAACACAACCCTAATCCCAGCCTAAACCCCAGCCTGAACTCAACCCTAATCCTGGCCTAAACCCCAACCCTAATCCCAGCCTAAAGGCCAGCCTGAACCCAACCTTAATCCCATCCTAAACCAAACCCTAATACCAGCCTAAACCCCCGCCTGAACCCAACCTTAATTCTGACCTAAACCCCAACCCTAATCTCAACCCTACACCCAAATCTAACCTCAACTCTAATCCCAACCTAAACCCCAACCTCAAACCCAACCCTGATCTCAAGCCTAAACCCCACCCTAACCCCAAACCCACCTCAATCTCAACCCCAAACCTAATCCTAACCCTAACCCCAACCCCCACTTCTCAGCCCTAATCCCAGCTCTAAACTCAGCCCTAAACCGGCTCCGCTCCCCCCTCTCCCCCCCCCCTCCCCCCCCCGCGGCCGGAGGCCCCAAGAGCCAGAAAAAAAGCACCAAAAAAGGCAAAAGCTGCAAGTCCTGGGAAAGGTCCCTCCGGCCCTGCCCTTGACCTTGACCTTGACCCCGCCCTTGACCCCGCGCCCCCCCCCATTCATACCACAGGGAGCGCCCGCCCCGGAATTTGACCCCGACCCCCCCCTTTTCCCACCCCCGAACCCCCTATTCCCACCCCCGCCTTTTTTTTCCCAGCCCCCCCCCTTTCTGGCCCCCCCCCCGCTCGGGGGGGTTTCCCCCCCCCCATCCCCAGCACTTTTGGCAGCGGCCGCAGCTTTTGGGGTGGGGAAGGAAAAGGGGGGCGGGGGGGCCCAGCCCGGCCTGGAAACTTGGCAGCCCCCCCATCTCCGGAAAGGGGGGTGGGGGGTACCGGCTGCCCCACCCCCCCCCCCCGGGAACCCCCATTGCTGGTTCGGGGGGGCGGGGGGGGCCCCGCCCTTGGCAGCGGCTGTTGCACCACTTGGCACCCGGAGCTGGCAAAGGGCCCCCCCCGGGCCCCCCCCGCTCCGCCCCACCCCGAGCACCACCCCTGGGGTTGTGCAACCCCCCCTGACCCCCCATACAGCGTGTGACCCCCCCGACACCCCATATAGTGAGCGTGTGACCCCCCACCCGACACCCCGTATACATCGCGTGACCCCCCCATACAGTGTGTGACCCCCCATACATTGTGTGACCCCCCCCCCCCGACACCCGTATATACTGTGTGACCCCCCCGGCACCTCCTTCCCTTTGCACCCCCCATTTCACTCTGCCCCCACCTTTGCACCCCATTACACTTTGTCCCCCCCCGCCTCCCCAATTCCTGGGGGTCCCCCCCATGCTCCCCCAGCCCGGGGTGGGGGGGGGTCCCCATTCCCGGGGGGTGTTTTCTGTTCCTGGGGTGAATTGGGGGGACACTGGGACCCTGGGGGGGGGGGGTCCCCATTTCCGGGGGGGGGTTGTGGGACACTGGGGCCCCCCGGGGGGGGTTCCCCGTTCCGGGGGGGGGTCGGGCCCCCCCTCACCGCGGCTCACGCGCTGTTTGGCCCCCGACAGGATCCCGGGGGTGTCGATCAGGCTGATGCTCTCCAGCACCTGATTGGGCAGGTGGGCGCACATGAACCTGGGGGGGGGGGGCGGCCGCGTTAGTGACCCCCCCGCCGGGACCCCCTGAACCCCCCCGAACCCCCCTAAACCTCTTCGGACCCCCCTAAACCCCCTGAACCTTCTTCAACCTCCCCGGGACCCCCCGAACCTCCCCGGACCCCCCTAAACCTCTTCGGACCCCCCCTGAACCTCCCCGGGCTGCCCTGGACCCCCCCGACCCCCCCTAAACCCCCCCAGACCCCCCTGACCCCCCCCGGGCTGCCCTGGACCCCCCCGAACCCCCCCTGAAAATTCCCGCCCCCCCAACCCCCTGACCAATCCGACCCCCCCCTGCGCGCCCCCCCCCCCCCCCCGGAATCCCCTGTATCCCCCAAACCCCCCTGAAACCCCCCGGGGTGTGATTTATCGGGGGATGTTTTATCCAGAGGGGGGTTAATTCGGGGGGTGTTTGTGTTTAATTCGGGGGGGGTGTTTAATTCGGAGGGGGGGGGGGTGTGTGTTTTATTGGGGGGGGGGGGTGTTTATTCTACCCGGGGGGGGCCCCTCCCGGTCCTGACGGCGACTTTTCCGAGGCGGCCCCGTCGCGGGGGGGGCGGGGGGGGCCGTTGGCAGCCGCAGCCGCATTCCTGTCCCCTGGCTCATCCCCCCCCGGTCCGTCCCCCCCCCCTCCATGGGGCGGGGACCCCCCCGGGGCAACAGGGGGACCCCAAACGGGACCCCCAGGGGCCGAACGGGGCGGGGGGGATTCCCTAAAAATAGCCAAAAATGGGGGAAAAAGCACCGAATCGGGGGGGTGAAACCCGGAGATGGGCTGGGGGGGGCGGGGGGGATTCCGCTGCCCCCCCCGCGCTTCGGGGCGTTTCCCAAAAGTATGAAAAAGTCCCCAAAAATGTCAAAAAACGGGGAAAAACGGGCGGAATCGCGGCGATGGGGGGGGTGGGGGGGTGGTTTTTGGGGTGATTTCAGCAAAAAAACTCAGTTTGGGGATGTTTTGGGGTGTGGGTTTGGGGGCGTTTTTGCCGTCAAAGTTCAGTCGGGGGGTGATTTTGGGGTGTTTTGGGGGCGATTCGGGGGCACTTTTGCCCTCAAACCTCAGTCTGTGGGGTGTCAGGGGTGATTTTGGGGTGATTTTGGGGTGATTTGGGGACGATTTCCCCCTCAAACCTCAGTCTGGGGGTGCGGGGGGTGTTTTTGGGGTGTTTGGGGGTGTTTTGGGGGTGTTTTGGGGATACTTTTGGGGTGTTTTGGGGGTGTTTTCGGAGCGATTTGGGGGCGTTTTCCCCCTCAAACCTCAATCTGGGGGTGCCGGGGGGTGTTTCTGGCGTGATATTGGGGTAATTTTGGGGGTGTTTTGGGGGCGATTTTGGGGCGATTTCTCCCTCCAACCTCAATCTGGGGGTGTTTCTGGGGTGTTTTTTGGGTGTTTTGGGGGTGTTTTTCGGGTGTTTTCGGGGCGTTTTCCCCCCTCAAACCTCAATCTGGGGGCGCCGGGGCGTAATTTTGGGGCGATTTGGGGGCGTTCTCCCCCTCAAACCTCAATCTGGGGGTGCCGGGGGATGTTTCTGGAGTGATATTGGGGTGTTTTGGGGGAGTTTTTGGCTGTTTTGGGGCTGTTTTCAGCGCGATCCCGGGGCGGTTTCTCCCGCAGAGCCCGCGGTTCGCGCCCCGGCTGCGGCGCTTCTTCGGAGCGCGTTATTTTGGGGGGGAATCGGTTGCTTTTGGGGCGCTCTGACTCACCGCTTGAGGAAGCCGTTGCCGAAGGGGTGCAGCTGCCGGAAAGGTTTTTGGGGGGTCCACGATGAGCGCGTTTCCCGGGGTCACCCCCTCGCTGTCCCCCCGCATGATGGCGACGAACGAGTCGGTGGTGGGTTCGGGCCCGATCCGGCTGCCCGGGATCTCCTGCTCCAGCAGGTACCGGAATGAACGAGGTTTTCCCGGTCGAATATTGTCCCATCACCAAAATCATGGGTTTGTTGTCAAAATCCGCGTCCTCCAGGGCGGGCGAGTGGAAATCGTGGAAGCGATAAAACTCCTCCACGGGCAGGAGCTTCTTTTTGTAGAGGTTTTTCAGCCCCTCGGTTACGGTTTGAACCGTTTCGGGGCTTTTTTTGGGGTTTTTGCGCATCCAGCTGAACATCGCGGCGGTTTGGGGGGGGGGTGACAACTGGGGACACGAGTGACACCCTGGGGTGGGGTGGGGGGGGAGCTCAGCTGGAGCCCCCGGCCATGGGGCGGGGGGGGGTGGGACTCAAAAATAAGGCGAAATTCAAAGCGAAATTCTAAGCAAAACGCGAAGTTTTGCTCTTTTTCTTCTCGCAGCGCCGGGGGGGGTTATATCCAAAAATAGCGCTTTTCACCCCAAAAAAAGCCTTGGGGGGGTCGCTGGGGCCGCTGTCCGGGCGGCCGGAGGGATTTGGTGCTTTTCTTCGGGTTTATTTGGGGCTTTTTTGGGGGTTTTGCGGAGGGAAAATCGCGTCGCGAAGCGGCCGCAGCTCTGAGCGGCCGCAGCTCTGAGCGGCCGCGGCGGCGGCGGCGCGGGAAAAGGGCTGGCGGGGCATAAATTAGCATAAATCAGCATACATTAACATAAGCGGGACGGGGCGGGACGCGGGTTCGAGACCGACCAGGGGAAGGAAAACAAACCCAATCCAAAGCAACTCCAAATGAACAGATTAATGACGGAAGGGGCGGGGCCACCGCCATCGCGACTCCGCGGTTTCCGCAGCGCCAAAACCCCCGGAATTCAACCCAAAACACCCCCCCCCCCCCCCCAAGACAAACAGATTTATGATTCACCCCCAATTTACCCCGTTTTTTGGGGGGTTTGGAGGCAGCAGCGACACGGGGGGGGAGGGGCGGGTTTTGCAAAAGAAAAAAAAGCGCTTTTTAATTTACACAGAAATACTAAATGTACATAATCTTTTAAAAAACTCGTTATACACAATAAATACAGTACAAAATTATTTTATAGTACTATATTTGGGTGGGAGAGCGGGGGGGGGGCGCCGGTTTTGGGGGTTTTCAGCCCAATTTTGCCCTATTTCCCCCCCCCCCCCCAAAAAATCATTGGGATTCCAAATCATGTGGATTCAAATGGGCGGGAAAGGGCCCGATCCTGAGGGGCAAAACTGGAGTTTCCCCCCCAAAAATACAGGGGGGATGGTGGAGCCGCCCGCCCCCCCCCATCCGAGCGGCTCTTTTGGGGCGAAAAAGGGGAAATTTGAGGGTTGGGAAAGGAAAAAGAAGTGACCCCAAATCTGCCAAAATTTTGGGTTTAAAATGTGGGTTTTTTAGGTGGAGTTTTGGGGGTTAAAGAGGGAAAATGGTGAAATATTTCAGTTATTGCTGCCCCCGCTCGACGGTGCCGGAAAAAACACCCAAAATGCAATAAAATGGAAAAGAATGATGGTTCCCCATGGGCGGAGGCGCCGAGGAGCCGCTTTTTGGGTGGAAAAGGTGGAAAAATGGGTGCGGGGGGGGTTTGTGTTCCCCAAATAGCGGCTGGAATGGGGCAATTTGGGGAGAAAAAAGGTGGCGGGTTGGGGTGGAAATGGGGGGGATGGGTGGAAATGGGGGGGGATGGGTGGAAATGGGGGGGGATGGGTGAAATGGGGGGGTTGGGGTGTTTTTGTGTCATGGCTGAACCCCCCGACCCAACTTCCTGCCCCAAATCCGCAGCTTTTCACCCCAAAACACCCCCCGGCGCCGGGGGCGCCGATGGCACTTGAGAATGGAGTTCCCCTTATTGCCTCCAAAAAGGCTAAAAACGTGGGGGGGGGGTCAAATTAAACCACCAAACGAAGGGGGGAAACGGGGCCGGGCGGCTTTTGGGCTGAAAAACGGCGAAAACGGGAAAATCGGGGGGGGCCCTAAGGCACAGACGGAGCTTCTGGCCTCACTAAATGCTCGTTTTTGGCTCTTTCTGCCCCAAACTCGTCACCGTTAGTGTTGGATTTGCCTCTTTTCAGCTGTTTTCGCCCCGTTCCGAGGGGCCGAAATCGCTTCAAAAACGTCAAGTTTCCCCATTGGCCGAGGACCAAACGGGCGGGTAATTAATGATTAGCAAATTAAAATCAATGGTGTTACAGGCTCTAAATGACACCGTTGGTACCTAAAGGGCCCCCCCGTGATGGTGAAACCCCCAAACCCCACCCGTTTTTGGGGTGAAACGGCCCCGAGTGGGTGTTTCCCCTTGGGGTGGTGGCGGCGCCTCCGAGCTCCTTCCTCCTCCTCCTCGGGTCCCGTTTTGGGCGTTTTCCGCCCCGTTTTTGGCGTTTTCCGCCCCGTTTTTCCGCTGCGTTTTCAGCTCCGTTTTGGGTGTTTTCCGCCGCGTTTTAGGCGTTTTCCGGCCCGTTTTCCTGCCCGTTTCTCAGCGTTTTCCGCCCCGTTTTTCCGCCCGTTTCTCAGCGTTTTCCGCCCAGTTTGGGGCGTTTTCCACCACCGTTTTTCAGCCTTTTCCACCTGTTTTCCACCCCGTTTCTCAGCATTTTCCGCCGTTTTTCACCCTTTCCTGCCACACATCCAGGGTGTTTTCCGCCCTGTTTGGGGTGTTTTCCGCCCCGTTTTTCCTCCCCGTTTCTCAGCGTTTTCCGCCCCGTTTTTCCGCCACGTTTTAGGAGTTTCCCGCCACGTTTCAGGCATTTTCCACCCCATTTTGGGCGTTTTCCACCCCATTTTTCCGCCCTATTTCTCAGCGTTTTCCACCATGTTTTCCCACCCTTTTCCGCCGCGTGTTTGGGGTGTTTTCTGCCCCATTTTGGGTGTTTTCCGCCGCCGTTTTTCAGCCTTTTTCCCACCGCATGTTCGGGGCGTTTTCTGCCCCGTTTGGGGCGTTTCCCGCCCCGTTTTTCCGCCCCGTTTCTCAGCGTCTTCCGCCCTGTTTTTCCGCCGCATTTTGGGCGTTTCCCACCGCGTTTTGGGCGTTTCCCGCCGTGTTTTTCCACCCCGTTTCTCAGCGTTTTCCGCCCCGTTTTGGGCGTTTTCCGCCCCGTTTCTGGGCGTTTCCCACCCCGTTTCTCAGCGTTTTCCGCCCCGTTTCTCAGCGTCTTCCGCCCCGTTTTCCCGCCGCGTTCCGGGCGTTTTCCCGCCGCGTTCCGGGCGCTTTCCCGCCCCGTTTCCGCGCGTGTTATCTGTGCAACGTCCTGGCGCCCAGCCCGCCGTTGTGGCTGGGGGGGGCAGCGCGTCGGGGGAGGCTCCGAAGGGCGAGGAGGAGGAGGAGGAGCGGGAGGAAGGCCCGCGCGGGTGCTGCAGGTTGAGGATGCTGTCGATGGCGCTCTGCAGGTGCTCGCTGAGCGCGGCGTCGGGGGGGCTGTCGCTGGAGAAACTGGCGTTGTCCACCTCCAGCGACTCGGATTTCCGCCGTTTGGCCGGGGGGGGTAACAAAGGGGGGGTGTCCCCACCCCAGCTCCGCGCTCAGGTTGGGGTCGGGGGGCTCCGGTTTGATGGGCCCGCGGTAGAACTCGGCGTCGGCGTCGGCCTTGGCGAGCGGGGCGAGCCGCGGGGGGCTCTTGGCGGGGGGGCCCTCGTCGCCGCGGGGGGGCCTGGGGGGCTTCGGGGCGGGTTTGTGGGGGGCGAAGGCGTCGACGTTCTCGCGGTAGGTTTTGCGCAGCGGGAGGCGGCAGGAGGCGGCGGCGCCGGGGGGTTTCTTTTCGGGGGGGTGGTCCAGGGTGCCGTTCATCTGCGCGGGGGGGTCCGGGGGGGCGCGGGGGGGCTGGTGCACGGGGTCCAGCGCCGTGTTGTGAACCACTTTGCTCAGCCCGGCCTCCTGCTTGATCTTGAGCTTGAGCCCGATGCGGCTCCGCGCCTCGTAGGTCTTGATGGGGGGTTTGCTGCGCGAGGGCAGCGCGTCCTCGTCGCCCTCCGGCCCCCCCGGCGCTTTGGCCCAGGTGACGGACGGGGAGCCCCCCCCGCCGTGCTTGATCACCAGCTTGGTGGGGTGTAACGGGGGGTTCGGGGGCGCCGGGGGGGCCTTGGGGGGCTCCGGGGCCGGGGGGAGCGGCTGAGTGCGGGAGGACGAGACGTATTCGTCTGCAAGAGCAAAAACACCCCCCCAATTCATTAACGATTACAATCCGCTTTCAAATCAATTGTTAACAGCCGTCTATGTGTTGTGCCCATTCCGGGGTGTTACCCCCCCCCCCCCAATCACTAATTAGCTCAGCTGCGGAAGCTGCGCTAATTGGACACGAAGTGTTAATGAAGAAGCGCGTGCAGCAGCGGGAGCCCCGACTGCGAAAAGCACCTAAAACCCCATAAAACCCCACAGAAAACCCCATAAAATCCCATAGAAAACCCCATAGAAAACCCCATAGAAAACCCCATAGAAAACCCCATAGAAAACCCATAGAAACCCCCACAGAAAACCCCACAGAAACCCCAGTGTAATCTGATATAAACCCAAATAAATCCACATAAACCCATATAACCGCCTATAAACTCATACAACTGACATAAACCCATATAACTCCATATAACCCATATAACCCCATATAAACCCATACAACTGACATAACCCCTGTAACTCCATATAACCCATATAACCCCCAATGTAATCTGATATAAACCCATATAACTCTATATAACCCATAGAACCCCATATAACCCCATATAGCTCCATTTAAACCCAAAGAAACCCATGTAAACCCATATAATCCATACAACCCTATATAAACCCAACTAAACCCAACTAAACCATATAACTCCATATAACCCATATAAACTCACATATCTCCATACAACCGACATAAACCCATATAAACCTGCATAGCTCCATATAAACCCTTATAACCCATATAAACCCATACAGCCCTAAATAAACCCATATAAACCTATATAAACCCTTATAACCCATATAAACCTGCATAAACCCATACAGCCCTAAATAAACCCATATAAACCTATATAAACCCTTATAACCCATATAGCCCTAAATAAACCCATATAAATCTGCATAAACCCATATAGCCCTAAATAAACCCAAATAAACCCATATAACCCCATATAAACCCAAAGAAACCCCTATAACTCCATATAAACTCGTATAAACCCATATAAACCCATATAACCCATACAAACCTGTAGAAACCCAAATAAACCATGTAACCCATATAAACCCCTGTAACCCCATATATCCCATATAAGTCCATATAACTGATATAAACCCCTATAACCCGTATAAGCCCGTATAACTCATATAAACGCATATAACCCCATGTAAGCCATAGGACCCGTCCCCGCGGCACCTGGCTTGTCCTTGGCCAGCTGCTTGTCCAGCGCCAGCATGGTTTTCTCCTCCTGGATGAACATGCGGTCGATCATCACCATCTCTGCCGACGGGCTCACCCGCTGCCGCACCGGAACGGAACGGAACCGGAACCGGGGGGAAACGGGAGGAAACGGGAGGAAATGGGAGGGAAACGGGAGGGAAACGGGAGGGAAACGGGAGGGAAACGGGAGGGAAATGGGGAAAGAGAGAAAACAGGGAGAAGAGGGAAACAAGGGAGAAGAGGAACAGTGAGAGGGAAGAGAGCGAGGGGGAAGAGGAACAAGGAGGGGGAAGAGGAACAAGGAGGGGGAAGAGGAACAAGGAGGGGGAAGAGGAACAAGGAGGGGGAAGAGGAACAAGGAGGGGGAAGAGGAACAAGGAGGGGGAAGAGGAACAAGGAGGGGGAAGAGGAACAAGGAGGGGGAAGAGGAACAAGGAGGGGGAAGAGGAACAAGGAGGGGGAAGAGAAACAAGGAGGGGAAGAGAAACAAGGAGGGGGAAGAGAAACAAGGAGGGGGAAGAGCGAGGGGGAAGAGGAAGAGCGAGGGGGAAGAGGAAGAGCGAGGGGGAAGAGGAAGAGCGAGGGGGAAGAGGAAGAGCGAGGGGGAAGAGGAAGAGCGAGGGGGAAGAGGAAGAGCGAGGGGGAAGAGGAAGAGCGAGGCGGAAGAGGAAGAGCGAGGCGGAAGAGGAAGAGCGAGGGGGAAGAGGAAGAGCGAGGGGGAAGAGGAAGAGCGAGGGGGAAGAGGAAGAGCGAGGGGGAAGAGGAAAAAGTGGCGGAAGAACGAGGAGAAAAAGGAAAAAGAGGAGGAAGAATGAGGAGGAAAAGGAAAAAGAAGGAAGAACAAGGAGAAGAGGAAAAAGAGGAAGAGAAAAAACGAGGAGGAAGAGGAAAAAGAGAAGGAAAAGAATAATGAGCAGGAAGAGGAAGGAGGGGGAGGAAGAGGAAAAAGGAGGAGGGAGAAGAAGAAGGAGGAAGAAAAACAAGGAGGAAGAGGAAGGACGGGAAGGAAAGGAAGAGGAGGAAAACCATAAATGAGGAGGAAGACGAAGGAGGAGGAAGAGGAAAAAGAAGAGGAAGAGCAGCATGGTTACACTTCACCACCTCCACCAATTCCCCCGCTTTTCCCCCCGGAAATGAGGCCAAACTCCCCGTTTCCCCCCAAAGTGGGGCCAGGAAGCTCCGTTTCCATCGGCATTGGCCAAACCCGCCGCTTTTAGCCCCAAACGGCCACTGACCCGCGACTCCTCGAGCAGCAGCAGGCGGGTACTTGTTGAGCATGGCCTGCGTGCGCCGCAGCAGCTGCGCCGACACCACCTCGAACTCCTCATCCACTGCGGAGACACCAAAAACACCCCAAAAATCACCTTCTCTGCTCATTTTTTGGGGCGAGAAAGAGCGATTTTGGGTGTTTTTGAGCGCTCACCTTTGCGGTAATCGTGCGGCGAGGGCAGCACGCCCTGGTACACGTGGTAGGGAAGGAGCCGCTGCAGCGCGTCCTCCAGGGAGCGGAACGACGTCTTGTAGTCGGGGTGCAGCACCGAGCCCTGGTGCTTGTGCAGCTGCTCCAGAAAACTGCCAAGAACACCCCGAAATGGGCACAAAACACCCCAGAAAAGGGGCCGGGGGGTGGGGGTTAGGGGGGGCTGGGGGGGGGGTGGTGTGGGGTGGGGTGGGTGCAGTTTGGGTTGGGGTGGTTTGGGTTGGGGTAGGTTGAGTTGGGTTGGGGTGGGTGAGGTGGGTTGAGTTGGGTTGAGTTGGGGTGGGGTAGGTTGGGGTGGGTTGGGTTGGGGTGGTTTGGGGTGGGTCAGGTTGGGTTGGGGTGGGATGGTCTGGGGTGGGTGGTTTGGGTTGGGTGGGGTGGGTTGGGGTGATTTAGGTTGGGGTGGGTTGGGTTGGTTTGGCTTGAGTTGGGTTGGGTGTTTTGGGGTGATTTGGGTTGGGGTGGGGTGGGTCAGGTCAGGTTGGGGTGGGGTGGTCTGGGGTGATTTAGGCTGGGGTGGGGTGGGTTGGGTTGGGGTGGTTTGAGTTGGTTTGGGTTGGGCTGGGGTGGTCTGAGTTGGGTTGGGTTGAGTTGGGTTGAGTTGGGGTGGGTTGTGTTTGGGTGGGTTGGGGTGGTCTGGGGTGGGTGGTTTGGGTTGGGGTGATTTAGGTTGGGGTGGGGTGGGTTGGGTTGGGGTGATTGAGGTTGGGGTGGGGTGGGTTGGGTTGGGTTGGTTTGGGATGGTTTGAGTTGGGTTGAGTTGGGTTGGGTTGAGTTGAGTTGGGTTGAGGTGGTCTGGGGTGGGTGGTTTGGGGTGATTTAGGTTGGGGTGGGGTGGGTTGGGTTGGTTTTGGGTGGGTTGGTTTGGGTTGGGTTGGGGTGATTTAGGTTGGGGTGGGGTGGGTTGGGTTGGGTTGGTTTGAGTTGGGTTGGGTTGGGTTGAGCTGGGTTGGGTTGGTTTGGGTTGGGTTGGAGTGGTTTGGGTTGGGGTGGGTTGGGGTGGGGTGATTTAGGTTGGGGTGGGGTGGGTTGGGTTGGTTTGAGTTGGGTTGGGTTGAGCTGGGTTGGGGTGGTTTGGGTTGGGTTGGAGTGGTCTGGGGTGGGTTGGTTTGGGTTGGGTTGGGGTGATTTAGGTTGGGTTGGTTTGAGTTGGGTTGGGGTGGGTTGGGGTGATTTAGGTTGGGTTGGGGTGGGTGGGATGGGGTGGTTTGGGGTGGGTTGGTTGGGTTCAGTGGGGTTCTATTGGGTACCCCAGCACTCACCAGGCTTCCTTGCTGGGCTGCAGCGTCGGGGTTTTCTTCAGTTTGCTGTCGAACTGGGGGGGAAAGAGAGAAATTGAGAATTCTGCCTCTTTTTGGGGGGAATTTATCTTGTTTGGGGGGAATTCATCCTCTTTGGGGGATAATTCATCCTCTTTGGGGGGAATTCATCCTCTTTGGGGGATAATTCATCCCCTTTTTGGGAGACTTAAGTGTCCAGAGCATCCTCATCTGTCCAGAAACACATCACTCGCCGCATCCGCACCCACCCCCCAATTTCCACCTTTATCTCCAGAATCTGGGGGTCAACCCACTTAACGAATAAACTGGGGGGGCTTTTTGGGTGGATTTCCCGCGGATCGGGGGCTGGACTCACCGGCTGGTTGGGCAGCGGGGGCACGAGCTTCCCCACCACCTGGATCTGCACGGGGCCCTTGGCCAGGACCGAGCTGATCACCCCGGGCTTGGCCTGCGCGAAACGGGGAGAAACCCCCCAAAACGCCTTCATTCCCCATCCCAGAGCCAAACAACCAACCCCCCAGCGCCAAAACGCTCCCGGACAACGTGCACAAGTCACGGCAAAGCTCAATAAATGCCCCAATCAGGGATTTTTGCCTAAAATCGAATCATTCTAATCTTGGATGCTGCAAAAATCTGCATCCTGACGCTGCATTAAGGCGCCGATTTCACCGAATGGACTGGGTTTAAAAGCCCTCAGAGATCATCAAGGCCAAACCTTGGTCCAACTCCAGTCCATTGACTAGATCGTGGCACTAAGCACCATGTCTAGTCTCAGTTTAACAACCTCCAGGGCCGGTGAGTCCACCACCTCCCTGGACAGGCCATTTCTTCCTAATCTCCAGCCTAAGTTTAAGTTTAAGCGCCATTGTCCTATTGCATTGCCTGGGAGAAGAGCCCAATCCCCACCTGGCTCTGACTTCCCTTCAGGTGGTTCTAGAGAGGGATGAGCTCACCTCTAAGCCTCTTGTCCAGACTAAACAAGCCCAGCTCCCTCAGCCTCTCCCCATAGGGTCAAGTCCCTTCCCCAGTCTCATTGCTCTTCTCCGGACCCGCTCCAGCACCTCAATCTCCTTCCTGAACTGGGGGGCCCAGAACTGACCACAACACTCCAGGTGTGGCCTCACCGATGGGGAGCATCACTTCATTGTCCTGCCGACTACGCCGTTTTGGATCCAGGACAGGATCCCATTGGCCGCCTTGGCCACACTCTTGGCTCATGTTGACCTTCCTGTCCATTAGCACCCCCAGGTCCCTTTTGGCCACTCTGTGCCCAGCCCGGGGCGCTGCAGGGGGGTGTTGTGGCCAAAGTGCGGGACGCGCCGCTTGGCCTTGTTGAGCTTCATCGGCCCACCCTTCCAGTCTATCCAGATGGAAGGATCTGGACCTGGGGAAGGACAAGGGACGTGATCCTTCCCCTGTACTCCCCATCGGTGAGGCCACACCTGGAGTGTTGCGGTCAGTTCTGGGCCCCCCAGTTCAGGAAAGATCTTGAAGCACTGGAGCTCAACATGAGCCAAGAGTGTGGCCAGGACGGCCAATGGGATCCTGTCCTGGATCCAAAGCGGCGTAGTCGGCAGGACAATGAAGTGATGCTCCCCATCGGTGAGGCCACACCTGGAGTGTTGTGGTCAGTTCTGGGCCCCCCAGTTCAGGAAAGAGATTGAGGTGCTGGAGCGGGTCCGGAGAAGAGCAACGAGACTGGGGAAGGGACTTGAACTATGGGGAGAGGCTGAGGGAGCTGGGCTTGTTTAGTCTGGACAAGAGGCTTAGAGGTGAGCTCATCCCTCTCTAGAACCACCTGAAGGAAGTCAGAGCCAGGTCGGGATTGGGCTCTTCTCCTGGGCAGTTCACAATAGGACAAGGGGGCTTAAACTTAAATTTAGGCTGGAGATTAGGAACTTAGGCCCTGCCCAGGGAGGTGGTGGACTCACCGGCCTGGAGGTTGTTAAACTGAGACTAGACATGGCGCTTAGTGCCACAATCTAGTCAACGGACTGGAGTTGGACCAGGGCTTGGCCTTGATGATCTCTGAGGGCTTTTAAACCCAGCCTATCCACATCCCTCTGCAGTCGACCCCCCGTCCCAACTTGGTGTCACCATCATGGCCTCAATCCCCTCATGTAAACCATCAATAAAGACCCAACAGCGCCCCCTGGGGGACCCCACGAGTGGCCGTCCCCCAGTTAGACTCAGCCCTATTCACCAGCACTCTGGGCCCGGCCTTCCCGCCGGTTCTTAACCCACTTGTCCAAGCCACGGGCTCCCAGCTTTTGCAGGATTTCAGGCAAAACCCCCCAAATTTCATTAATATGACCGAGCGCGGTTAATTCTGCGTCACCTTTAGAGCCCCCGGCGGACAAAACGCAACCCTGGAAACGGATTTGGACCGAACGCCGACAGACGTTTCCTCAAGGAATTTGGGAATAAAGCAGAAAAGCGTGGAAACCACCTTACCGGCACCGTTTGCTGGATGGCGAGCGGCGTCCCCGGCTTCCCCGGTGCCGCGGCCCCTTTTGCCGCAGAAACGGGGCCGGAAACGCCAGAAAAGGGTTTGTTTTCCGCAGGAAGCGGGGCGGGAATTCCTAGCAAAGGTAAAACGGGGGTTTGCGGTTAAACCCGCGTGTTTCGCCTCCGAAGGCCGAGCTTTAGTTCAAAACCACGGGGTTTAGAGCCCTGATTCGGGTTTCCTGCGCTGACGGGTTTCACCAAAATGCGCTTTTTGGGGGGTGAAGTGTCACTGAGCTGCCCCAAAACTCACCTGGGCACTTGGGTTTTGGGACACCTGTGGTTTAGGACACCCCTGTTTTGGGACGCTCATTTTAGGACACCCCAGTTTTGGGACACATGTTTTGGGGCACCTGCATTTTAGGACACTCATGTTTTGGGACACCCACGTTTTGGGACACCCCCAATTTGGGCCACATACTTTAGGACGCCCCTGTTTCGGGACACCCCATTTGGGACACCCCCATTTCAGGACAGCCCCGTTTTGGGACACCCCCATTTCGGGACACCCCCATTTAGGGACACCCCCATTTCGGGACACCCCCATTTCGGGACATATACTTTAGGACACCCCTGTTTCGGTACACCCCATTTAGGACAGCCCTGTTTTGGGACACCCTCATTTCGGGACACCCCCCATTTCGGGACATATACTTTAGGACACCCCTGTTTCAGGACACCCCCATTTTGGGACACCCCCATTTCGGGACATATACTTTAGGACACCCCTGTTTCAGGACACCCCCATTTTGGGACACCCCCATTTTGGGACACATACTTTAGGACACCCCCGTTTCAGGACACCCCATTTGGGACACCCCCGTTTTGGTCACCCAAATTTTGGGACACCCCCGTTTCGGGACACCCCATGTGGGACACCCCCGTTTTGGTCACCCAAATTTTGGGACACCCCCATTTCGGGACACCCCATTGGGACACCCCCGTTTTGGTCACCCAAATTTTGGGACACCCCCATTTCGGGACACCCCCATTTGGGACACCCCCGTTTTGGTCACCCAAATTTCGGGACACCCCCGTTTCGGGACATCCCATTTGGGACACCCCCGTTTTGGTCACCCAAATTTCGGGACACCCCTGTTTCGGGACACCCCCGTTTTGGGACACCCCCGTTTCGGGACGCCCACCCCCCGTTCTCCCCGTGTTCCCGTACCTGCGGCGGGGGGGGCCGCGCTCGCCCCCGTGCCCGGCGGGGCCTGTCCCTGTCCCTGTCCCTGTCCCGGTCCCTGTCCCGGTCCCGGTCCCGGTCCCTGCGCGCCCAGGACGGAGGATGACGATGCTGAGGAGGACGAAGGGCTGGCGAACGGGGCGAGCGCCGGGGGGGCGAGCGCCGGGGGGGCCTGGCTGCTGGGCGCCGGCTGCTTGGGCTGCAGGATGATCCCCTGGGGCACCTGAGAACGACAAAACCCCCACCCGTCAGTGGGAACCGGGCGCCAACCCCCCGATGTCACCCTGATGTCACCTCGATGTCACCCCGACGTCACCTTGACCTCGACGTCACCCCCGGTGTCACCCCAATGTCACCTCAATGTCACCTCGATGTCACCCTGATGTCACCCCGACGTCACCCCGGTGTCACCCCAATGTCACCTCAATGTCACCCTGACGTCAACCCGACGTCACCTCGACGTCACCCTGGTGTCACCCCAATGTCACCAAAATGTCACCAAAATGTCACCTCGATGTCACCTCGGTGTCACCCCGACGTCACCTCGACCTCGACGTCACCTCGACGTCACCCTGGTGTCACCCCAATGTCACCTCAATGTCACCCTGATGTCACCCCGACGTCACCTCGACGTCACCCCGGTGCCACCCCAATGTCACCTCAATGTCACCCCGACGTCACCTCGACGTCACCATGGTGTCACCCCAATGTCACCAAAATGTCACCCCGGTGTCACCCCCGACGTCACCCCGACGTCACCAAAATGTCACCCCAATGTCACCTCGATGTCACCCTGTGTCACCCCGGTGTCACCCCCGGTGTCACCCCGATGTAATCCCGACGTCACCCCCGGTGTCACCCCGGTGTCACCCCAGTGTCACCTCGATGTCACCCCGATGTCACCTCGACGTCACCCCAATATCACCTCAATGTCACTGCAATGTCACCCGGGAGCTGCGGCGACTTCGTGCAATGGGGGGGGGACGGGCTCCACCAATGGGGTCCCTGAGCATCCCCCAGGAGGGGCTGCATCCCATGGACCCCCCAAAATCACCAGTTGCATCCCATGGACCCCCCCCCAAAATCACCATTTGCATCACATGGACCCCCCTCCCAAACACCTGCACCCCCAAAGTCACCAGCTGCATTGCATGGACCCCCCAAATTCACCGGTTGCATCACATGGACCGCCCCCCAAACACCCGCACCCCCAAAATCACCGGATGCATCACATGGACCCCCCAAATTCACCGGTTGCATCGCATGGATCCCCCCAAACACCTGCACCCCCAAAGTCAGTGGCTGCATCCCATGGAACCCCCAAAATCACTGTTTGCATCACACGGACCCCCCCCCAAAATCACTGGTTGCATCACATTGACCGCCCCCCAAACACCTGCACCCCAAAAGTCACCATTTGCATTGCATGGACCCCCAAACACCTGCACCCCAAAGTTCCCCTGGCTCTATACGTTAAGGCCCAGTCTCCCCCAGTTCTATACATTCAGGTCCAGGTTTCCATTCGGGCTGCGGCGCCAGACGGAACCCACGGCACAGGCCCCCCCAGCACCCCAAAAAACACGGGGACACGGCGCTCGGCCCAGCCCAGCACCCCAAAACCCCTAAATGGGGTCAAGTGGTGCTCAGTCCATCTCAGCACCCCAAAACCCCTAAATGGGGTCAAGTGGTGCTCAGTCCATCTCAGCACCCCAAAAACCCCCTAAATGGGGTCAAGTGGTGCTCAGTCCATCTCAGCACCCCAAAACCCCCTAAATGGGGTCAAGTGGTGCTCAGTCCATCTCAGCACCCCAAAAACCCCCTAAATGGGGTCAAGTGGTGCTCGGTCCATCTCAGCACCCCAAAACCCCCTAAATGGGGTCAAGTGGCGCTCGGTCCATCTCAGCACCCCAAAAACCCCCTAAATGGGGTGAAGTGGCGCTCGGTCCATCTCAGCACCCCAAAGATGGGGTGAAGTGGCGCTTGGTGCAGCCCAGCACCCCAAAACCCCCAAGCCCCCCCCGTTCACGTCTCCGAACGCACCCGCTGGGGTTCGCTCCCCGTTTTTGCCCCGAATCGCTCGTTTTGGGGCCATTTTTGCCCCGGGGGGGGGCGGATTTACCTGCTGGAACCTTTCCAGGACCTGCTTCTGCTGCGCGGGGGCCCCGGGGCCGGCCGGGGGGGGCTGGAACTGGTTGGGGTAACTGCGGGGGGGCTCCCCGGGGATGTGCAGCCCGTGGGTGGGGGTTTGGGCTTTGAGTTGGGTCTGGGGGGGGAACTGCAGCTGGAAATGGGGGGCGGGGGCGTGCGGGGGGTCCGGGGGGGGCTCGGCCTGCGCGGGGGGGGGCTGGAAGGGTTGCGGTTGGGACGGGGGGCGCAGGGGGTGCGGGGACGAGGCCACTTGGCCCTGGATGACGTAGAGGCCGGGGGGGGCCTGGGGGGTGCAGGAGCGGGCCAGCGGTTCGGAGGGGGGGCGGGAGAGGCTCTGCGGTTGCGAGGGGGGGCGGGAGAGGGGCTGGGGCTGCGAGGGGGGGCGCGGGGAGGGGATTTGGGGCAAGGGGGCGGCCGGGAGCTGTGGGGTGTCCCCCAGCTTCTGCTGCCCCGCGGGACACTGCAACAGAGAGGAGAGAGCAGAGGTTAGTGAGGGGCTCCCGAAATCCGGGGGGGTCACCCCCCCCCCCCCCATTAAAAAACACCCCCCGGCTCTGCACGGGTCGCTTCTCAAAGCGTTTTTGGGGTGCAGAATGGGGGAAAAGCGCTCGTTTTCTGATTTTCCCCCCCAAAAGAAGTCATGGGAATGACCGCCCCCCCACCTCATGCACCGCAACCCCCCCGGAAAGGGGGTCGGGGCTCTAATTGCCGGCTGGGTTAATGAGGTTAATGAGGGTCTTAATGAGCCACGCTGAGCGTTGCTTCAACCCCTGGGGGGCAATTTGGTCCCCAGGAGCGGCGCTCACCCCCAAAATGGCTTTGGGGTGACTCCGGGTCGGAATCGGGGGGTCCGGGGGTAAAAGCAGCGGGGACGGGAAGCGAAGCGGAGCGGGGAGAAGCCAAAGCGGCGCGGGTTAGCGAGCAGCGGGACGGACGGACAGAGGGACGGACGGATGGGGTGGGGGGGAAGGGGACGCTCCCGCGGCCCCCCCGGCCGCACGCTTTGGGGTGCGAGGACTGAACGGAGAAACCCCCGCGTTTCACCCCGTTCCTGCGGTAATTTGGGGGTGTTGGGGGGTTCCGGCCCAGCGCCCACCGCTAGAAATGCGGTTGAGTAAAGAACCCGCCGAAACGGTCCGAATCTGGCGCATAAGCCGCGGTGGGGGCTGGCCAACCAGACGCTGGCCGGTTTTGCCCGTTTCTGCCTGTTTTTGCCCATTTCTGCCTCGTTATTTAGAAGTGTCTAACGAGGGCACAAAACCCGAGCGGGAGCAGCAGGACTTGGGGGGGACGAGGTGGCCGCCGGGTCCAAACCGACCCCCCGTGCCACGGCGGTGGCTTTGGCGACCGCGGCAGTGACACACGGTGACACGTGGTGACACGTGGTGACACTTGGAGTGGCCCCAAGTCCCGGTAACTCGCCGTCTAAACCCCGAAGGAGAGAGAGAACCGCGCTACGGTGGGAAACACCGATCGACCAGCACGTCGCCCAAACCGCGGCGCAAGTAACGCGCCGGCGAGGCGCATCCGCCCCGAAACGCAGCCGGCGGCGCCGGCGAGACGCCGCACTTGCCTGCTGCAGGAACATCTGCATGGAGTCCTGGTTGATGACGGCGCCGGCGATGATCTTCTCGGGGCTGGAGGCCAGGCCGGGGCTGGGCTGCGGCGTCCCCGGCGGCTGTGTGGGCGGCGGGACGTTGAGCTGCAGCGGCGCGGGCGGCTGCGCCGCGCTCTGCACGGCCAGGATGGGCTGCTCGGCGCCGGGGAGCAGGTTGGCGGGCGCCGGCGGCTGCGGTTGCGCCAGCCCGGGGCTCTGGCTGCTGGCGGCGGGCGCTTGGATGCTGACGGCCGGCGCCAGCCCCTCGGCGTTGAGCATGGCGACCTGGCTGGGCAGCGTCACCCCCTGGATCACCGTCTGGCCCAGCGAGGTGGCCGCGGGCTGGCTCTGCGTGCTCAGCCCGCCCGCCAGCGACACCGGCATCTGGAACAGCGCCGGCTGCCCCACCTGGATGGGCGCCGACAGGATGTGCGCCGTGCCGGGCGCGTTGGGCGAGGTGAGCACCGGGCCCAGGTTGAGCGGCCCCGCCAGGTTCTGGTTGGTGAGGATCTGCGCCGGCAGCGCCTGGTTGGCGATGAGCTGCCCGCCGGGGCCCTGGCTGGCGATGATGTGCGCCTGGCCGCCGGCGTGCGACGTGGCCAGGATCTGGCCGCCCATGTTGGCCGGCAGGGCCGAGAGCTGCTGCGTCAGCGGCACGGCCGAGGCGCCCGCCAGCTGCCCCGGCAGCAGGAACTGGTTCTGGCCCTGCAGCACGGCCTGCGGCACGTGCTGCGCCGGGATGACGATGCTGCTGCCCTGGTTGAGCAGGTGGACGCTCATGGGCTTGCTGAGCGCCTGCTGCTGCGGCGGCGGCTGCTTGAAGACGTTGGCCGGGAGCCCTTGGGGGAAGCCGGACAGCACCACGTTCTGCCCGGCTTTGCCGGCCATGAAGGTCAAGTTCTGCTGCTGCGCCTTCTGCGGCTGCAGCGCCGGCTCGTTCTGGATGGTGAGCGTGGCGTTGTTGGGGGCGAAGGGCTTGGGGGTGATCTGGTAGAGCTTCTGCTGCAGCACGCCGGCGGGGTTTGGGCTGGATGGGGGTGGGCGTGCGGTGGATGATGACGTTCTGCGCCTGCACCAGCGGGCTGCTGAGGTTGGAGGTGACGGTGAGCGGCTGCGAGCCCTGCGCGCCGAACACCGAGCTCCCGTTCAGCGTGGTGGTGGCCACGGCCGGCAGGTTCTTCTGGATGACGAGCCCGGCGCCCTGCGGCGAGACGCCGGCCGACGCCGCCAGCGTCACCTGCTGCTGCTCGGGCTGCGCGATGTAGCCGCCCACGGGCACCGTGGCCACCGGCGACGGCTGCACCGGCTTGGCGATGAGCTGCTGCGCCGGCGGGTTGATGGCCATGACCTGCTGGCCGACCACCTGGATGGGGCCGATGCCGAGCGCGCCGCCGGGGCTGCCGTTGGGCAAGCCGGGCAGGTTGGAGATGGGCTGGATGGTGACGTTGCCCAGTCCCACCTGCTGCAGGAAGGGCTGCACGCTGATGGCTTTGTTCACCACGTCGGCGCCCACCGAGGGCTGCACCAGCGCCTGGTGCGTCAGCACGGCCGGCGGCTGCAAGCCCAGCAGGTCGGCGGCGCCGCCGGGGAAGATCTGAGCGGCGCCGTCGGCGGGCGCCGGCACCACGGGCTGCAGCGCCGGCAGCTGGAAGGAGCCCAGGTCCAGCTCGGCCTCGGCCTCCAGCGTCTGCTCCGTGATGTTGGCCTCTTGCAGGCTCTGCTGCAGGATGTCGCAGGGCTGCTCGGCGCCGCCCGCGCCGCCGGGGGACCCCAGGATGTCATCCTCCAGGAAATCCAGGTCCACGCTGGCGCTGGGCTGGCTCTGCTCGCTGCTCAGGTGGTTGCCGGGGGGCTCCTGGACGTGCAGCTGCGGGTACCGGGGAGAGAAGAGCGGTGAGCGCAAAAATGGGGGAAATACCCTAAATCGCCCAATTCCTGGACGTGCGGCTGCGGGTATTGGGGGAGAGAACAGCGGTGAGCGCAAAAATGGGGGAAATACCCTAAATCGCCCAATTCCTGGACGTGCAGCTGCGGGTATTGGGGGAGAGAACAGCGGTGAGCGCAAAAATGGGGGAAATACCCTAAATCACCCAATTCCTGGACGTGCAGCTGCGGGTACCGGGGAGAGAAGAGCGGTGAGCTCAGAAATGGGGGAAACACCCTAAATCGCCCAATTCCTGGATGTGCAGCTGTGAGAATGCGGGTATTGGGGGGAGAGAAGAGCGGTGAGCGCAAAAATGGGGGAAATACCCTAAATCGCCCAATTCCTGGACATGCGGCTGTGGGAATGTGGGTATTGGGGGGAGAGAACAGGGGTGAGCGCAAAAATGGGGGAAATACCCTAAATCGTCCAATTCCTGGACGTGCACCTGTGAGAATGTGGGTTTTGGGGGGAGAGAACAGGGGTGAGCGCAAAAATGGGGGAAATACCCTAAATCATCCAATTCCTGGATGTGCGGCTGCGGGTATTGGGGGAGAGAACAACATTGAGCCCAAAAATGGGGGAAATACCCTAAATCGCCCAATTCCTGGACGTGCAGCTGTGAGAATGTGGGTATTGGGGGGAGAGAACAGGGGTGAGCGCAAAAATGGGGGAAATACCCTAAATCGCCCAATTCCTGGACGTGCAGCTGCGGGTATTGGGGGGAGAGAACAACATTGAGCCCAAAAATGGGGGAAATACCCTAAATCGCCCAATTCCTGGATGTGTGGCTGCAAGAACACGGGTATTGGGGGGAGAGAAGAGCGGTGAGCGCAAAAATGGGGGAAATACCCTAAATCGCCCAATTCCTGGACGTCCAGCTGTGAGAATGTGGGTATTGGGGGGAGAGAACAGGGGTGAGCGCAAAAATGGGGGAAATACCCTAAATCGCCCAATTCCTGGACGTGCGGCTGCGGGTACCGGGGGAGAGAAGAGCGGTGAGCTCAGAAATGGGGGAAAATGCCTTAAAACACCCAATTCCTGGACGTGCAGCTGTGGGAATGTGGGTATTGGGGGGAGAGAAGAGCGGTGAGCGCAAAAATGGGGGAAATACCCTAAATCGTCCAATTCCTGGATGTGCACCTGTGGGAATGTGGGTATTGGGGGAGAGAACAATGTTGAGCTCAGAAATGGGGAAGATGCTTTAAATTGTCCAATTTCTGGATGTGCAACCACAAGAATGCAGGTACCAGGGGGAGAGAATAATGTTAAGCGCAAAAATGGGGGAAATACCCTAAATCACCCAATTCCTGGATGTGCAGCTGTGAGAATGTGGGTATTGGGGGGAGAGAACAGTGGTGAGTGCAAAAATGGGGGAAATACCCTAAATCGCCCAATTCCTGGATGTGCACCTGTGGGAATGTGGGTACCAGGGGGAGAGAACAATGTTGAGCTCAAAAATGGGGAAGATGCTTTAAATTGATCAATTTCTGGACGTGTGGTTGTGAGAACGTGGGGGGAAAGAACAATGTTGACCTCAAAAATGGGGGAAGATGTGGGAAACTGCAGGAAACTGGAGGAAACTGCAGGAAACTGGAGGAAACTGGAGGAAACTGGAGGAAACTGGAGGAAACTGCAGGAAACTGCAGGAAACTGCAGGAAACTGCAGGAAACTGCAGGAAACTGCAGGAAACTGCAGGAAACTGCAGGTCGGTCCAAGCAGCAGCTCCAGGTGTCCCCCCATAGCAATGGTGTCCCCAAAACCAGGGGAAATGGGGTGAATAAGGGGAAATGGGGCGAATAGGGGGAAATGGGTGAATAAGGGGGAAATGGGCGAATAAGGGGGAAATGGGCGAATAGGGGAAATGGGTGAAAAGGGGGAAATGGGGTGAATAGGGGAAATGGGCGAATAGGGGGGAAATGGGCGAATAGGGGGAAATGGGCGAATAGGGGGAAATGGGGTGAATAGGGGGAAATGGGCGAATAGGGGGAAATGGGCGAATAGGGGGAAATGGCGAATAGGGGGAAATGGGGCGAATAGGGGGAAATGGGCGAATAGGGGGAAATGGGGGTGAATAGGGGGAAATGGGGTGAATAGGGGGAAATGGGGCGAATAGGGGGAAATGGGCGAATAGGGGGAAATGGGGCGAATAGGGGGAAATGGGGCGAATAGGGGGAAATGGGCGAATAGGGGGAAATGGGCGAATAGGGGGAAATGGGCGAATAGGGGGAAATGGGCGAATAGGGGGAAATGGGGCGAATAGGGGGAAATGGGGCGAATAGGGGGAAATGGGGCGAATAGGGGGAAATGGGCGAATAGGGGGAAATGGGGTGAATAGGGGGAAATGGGCGAATAGGGGGAAATGGGCGAATAGGGGGAAATGGGCGAATAGGGGGAAATGGGGCGAATGGGGGAAATGGGGTGAATAGGGGGAAATGGGCGAATAGGGGGAAATGGGGCGAATAGGGGGAAATGGGGTGAATAGGGGGAAATGGGCGAATAGGGGGAAATGGGGTGAATAGGGGGAAACGGGCGGAATAGGGGGAAATGGGGTAAATAGGGGGAAATGGGGTGAATAGGGGGAAATGGGGTGAATAGGGGGAAATGGGTGAATAGGGGGAAATGGGCGAATAGGGGGAAATGGGCGAATAGGGGGAAATGGGGCGAATAGGGGGAAATGGGCGAATAGGGGGAAATGGGCGAATAGGGGGAATGGGGCGAATAGGGGGAAATGGGCGAATAGGGGGAAATGGGGTGAATAGGGGGAATGGGGGTGAATAGGGGGAAATGGGGTGAATAGGGGGAAATGGGGCGAATAGGGGGAAATGGGTGAATAGGGGGAAATGGGCGAATAGGGGGAAATGGGGTGAATAGGGGGGAAGGCACCGGGGGGTCGATGCCCTGGTGACCACAGAAGGTGACGAAATAACATCTCGTAACCGGTCGTTTTGGGTTAGAAAGCATCAAAATCGTTACGAAAATTAAAAAGTGCGATGGAAGAGAAAAACTGAACAACCCAACCAAACGAAAAGGGAGGTTTTTGTACCGACGGAGGCGGAAAACAGAGACTCAATGTCATGCTTGAGGGGGTTCCATGCAGAGCGCCATGCTCGGACAGGGGGGTCAAAAAGGGGGTGGTTTAGGTTTTTGGGCTGCGCCGCGGGCGTTTTTCTATAGAAGTTATAGGGGCTAATTCCCCGACCTGGGAAATGGATGGAAACGAGGAATTCCGAACAAAAAAGGCCAAAAAGAGGTGATGGAAGGAAAAAGTACGTACCCCAGCACCTTCAAAGAAGGCGCTGGCTGCATCTCCTGTGCTGTCCAGGAGATCATCACCGTCAATCTGAAAGCGAAAACACTGCGTTTATTTCTCTTCGATATGGCAAAAAATGGGGGAAACGGCAAAAAATGACGTGGTGAGGGCGGCGGAGCTCCCGGGGTTTAATATCAAGGGTTCAATCGGTTATTAACGACGGTTTGGGGACGCAAACGAGGTGGAGGAGGCGCCGCTCACCTTTTCGGATCCATGTAAAAAGTCGTTCAGGGCCTGGGGGTCGCTGCGGAAGCAGAGAGAGACACGTTTAGGATCAACCCGCCCGCTTCTAATTAACGCAGCCGCTGTTAATTGCGCTAATTAATCCCCGCGATGGGTCGGAGCGAACGAGGGGGAAGCCCAACCCGTTCATTCTGCAAAACCCCAATTGCTGATGGTCTCCCCCCCCCAACCCCCACCACAGGGTGGTGAATTTGGCGTCAAATGTGGGGTTGTAGATATAAATTTGGGGGGGGGGGTTTTTGGGGGGTTTGGCTCCGGAGAAGCCGCGGGGACGCCCCCAAGCGCAATGGGGGTGCGGACCCCCCGAAATGCGGCGCTGTGACTCACCAGATCACGTCGAGCAGGCACCGGCCGTCTTCATCATCCATGTCAAACTGCAACGAGAAGATACAGCGTTCGCGCCTTGTCACCCCCAAATTTCACCCCTTTTTTGGGTGTTTTGGGCTGGGGGGGGGGTTGAGACGCAAACCACCCTAATGAGACGCAATGAATACAAATAAGGAGAAAGAAAGGAAGAAAAACACCTTTTTTTGCCCGATTTTGGGTGGATTCGTCCGCGCTGTGCCTGAGCGTATTTGCCATAAATACGGTAAATGGGTAAATACGGTAAATGGGTAAATAATACGGTAAATGGGTAAATACGGTAAAGGGGTAAATACGGTAAATGGGTAAATAAATACGGTAAATGGGTAAATACGGTAAATGGGTAAATACGGTAAATGGGTAAATACGGTAAATGGGTAAATAAATACAGTAAATATGTAAATGCGGTAAATGGGTAAATACGGTAAATGGGTAAATACGGTAAATGGGTAAATACGGTAAATGGGTAAATAAATACGGTAAATGGGTAAATACGGTAAATGGGTAAATATGGTAAATGGGTAAATACGGTAAATGGTAAATAAATACGGTAAATGGGTAAATAAATACGGTAAAGGGGTAAATAAATACGGTAAAGGGGTAAATACATACGGTAAAGGGGTAAATACATACGGTAAAAGGGGTAAATACGGTAAAGGGGTAAATACGGTAAAGGGGTAAATACGGTAAAGGGGTAAATAAATACGGTAAATGGGTAATAAATATGGTAAATGGGTAAATACGGTAAATGGGTAAATAAATACGGTAAATACGGTAAAGGGGTAAATACGGTAAATATGGTAAACTGCTGATATTTAGTATTATTAAAAATAATTAACCCCCCCAGCGGTTTCAATTAACCCGTAACGCTGAACACGGGTTAATTGAATCAAAAGAGGCGCTGGCTTGGGTGGGGGTGAGTTGGGGAGTCCGTCGCCATGGAGACGGAACGCCGTGACGTCACCAAGGGCGGCGATGACGTCACCGGTGACATCAGAGCCATTTTGGGGTGATATCAGACCCATTTTTGGGGGAGATATCAGACCCACTTTAGGGTGATATCAAACCCATTTTGGGGTGACATCGGACCGATTTTGGGGTGATATTGGACCCAATTTTTGGGTGATATCAGACCCACTTTAGGGGTGATATCGGACCCACTTTAGGGTGAATCGGACCCATTTTTGGGTGATATCGGACCCACTTTGGGGTGATATCAGACCCATTTTAGGGTGACATCGGACCCATTTTGGGTGATATCGGACCCATTTTTGGGGTGACATTGGACCCACTTTAGGGTGATATCAGACCCACTTTAGGGGTGATATTGGACCCATTTTGGGTGATATCGGACCCATTTTGGGTGATATCGGACCATTTTTGGGTGATATCAGACCCATTTTGGGTGATATCGGACCCATTTTGGGGTGATATCGGACCCATTTTTGGGGTGACATCGACCCATTTTGGGGTGACATCGAACCCACTTTAGGGGTGATATCGGACGCATTTTTGGGTGACATCAGATCCACTTTTGGGTGACATCAGACCCATTTCAGGGGTGATATTGGACCCATTTTGGGGTGACATCGGACCCACTTTAGGGGTGATATTAGCCCCATTTTGGGTGATATCAGACCCATTTTGGGGGCAATATTGGACCCATTTCGGGGTGATATCGGACCCACTTTAGGGGTGATATCGGACCCATTTTGGGGGTGACATTGGACCCACTTTAGGGTGATATCAGACCCATTTTTGGGTGACATCAGATCCACTTTTGGGTGATATCAGACCCAATTAAGGGTGATATCGACCCATTTTGGGGTGATATCGGACCCACTTTAGGGTGATATCGGGACCCAATTAAGGGGTGACATCGGACCCATTTTGGGGTGATATCAGACCCATTTTGGGGCGATGTTAGACCTATTTTTGGGTGATATCGGACCCAATTAAGGGGTGACATCAGACCCATTTTGGGGGTGATATCAGACCATTTTAGGTGACATCAGATCCAATTAAGAGGTGACATCGGACCCACTTAGGGTGACATTGGACCCATTTGGGGGCGATGTTAGACCCATTTTTGGGTGATATCACACCCATTATAGGGGTGACATCGGACCCATTTTTGGGGTGATATCGGACCGATTTTGGGGTGATATCGGACCCATTTTGGGTGATATCGGACCCATTTTGGGGTGACATCGGACCCATTTGGGGTGATATCGGACCAATTTTGGGGTGACATCAGACCCATTTTGGGGTGACATTGGACCCACTTTAGGGTGATATCGGACCCATTTTAGAGTAACATCAGATCCAATTTGGGGTGATATTGGACCCATTATAGGGGTGACATTGGACCCACTTTAGGGTGACATCGGACCCATTTTTGGGTGATATCAGACCCATTTCAGGGGTGATATCGGACCATTCCAGGCTGCTCCCCCCACAGGGGACCCCCCATATTGCAGCAAAACGAGCAGAACCCCCCAAATTTGGCCGCGCCGGCTGCTTCGCCGAAGCCACAAAACAAGACGCAAACGCTCCCGGGCGGCCCCGCGACTCCAAACCCACTAAGTCCAGCCCTTCGCACCCACCGCGGGCAAACGGCGCCGTTTTGGGGTGAAAAACAGGGGGTTGGTGGTGACGGGGCCTCGGCCGCCCCCCCCCCCCCCACACGTGGGGTTTAATGGGGAGGTGGGTGGCGTTTTCCCTCCCCAAATCGCTCCAGAGCCGCGGGCCCGGCGCAGCGGGGGCACAACTGGGGGCAACGCGGTTTTTGTTGTTGCAGGACGGGGAAAAGCTTTGGTTTCGGGCTTGGTTTTGGGCTCCAAATGCCCCAGATCGGTTGTGCCGGCGGTTGGTTCTCTGGGATGGGGGGGGGTGGGGGGGAAAGGGGGGGAATGGGGGAAGGGGGGGAATATGGGGGGGAATATGGGGGGGGAATATGGGGGGGGAATATGGGGGGGAATATGGGGGGGGAATATGGGGGGGGAATATGGGGGGGGAATATGGGGGGGGAATATGGGGGGGGAATATGGGGGGGAATGGGGGGGGGAAGGGGGGGGAAGGGGGGGGAAGGGGGGAGAATGGGGGGGGAGAATGGGGGGGAGAATGGGGGGAGAATGGGGGGGAGAATGGGGGGGAGAATGGGGGGAGAATGGGGGGGAGAATGGGGGGGAGAATGGGGGAGTGGGGGGAAGGGGGGGAAGGGGGGGAAGGGGAGGGGAAGGGGGGGAAGGGGGAGAATGGGGGGAATGGGGGGAGAATGGGGGGAGAATGGGGGAGAATGGGGGGGAAGGGGGGAAGGGGGAGAATGGGGGGGAATGGGGGGGAAGGGGGGGGGGAAGGGGGGGGGGAAGGGGGGGAATG
This sequence comes from Columba livia, assembly GCF_036013475.1. Classification (NCBI taxonomy): domain Eukaryota; kingdom Metazoa; phylum Chordata; class Aves; order Columbiformes; family Columbidae; genus Columba; species Columba livia. The sequence goes on along the minus strand of NC_088635.1, from coordinate 317,944 downwards.
GGGGGGGGAAGGGGGGGAATGGGATCATTGAGGGGGTTTGGGGGGTCGTTCAGTTGGGGGTTAAGGGGGGATAAGAACACAGTGGGATGGGAAAGCGCCCCATTGTCCTCCCGGTCTAAACGCAATAATATTGATAATAACAGCGCTACGGTACGATAATAACAGCCATAATTAATAACAATAATAAAGCGACGATCTAGTTGACTTGTCAAGGATCTGACAGCGCAAAGTTCGGTATTTCGGGGTCAAATACAACGAGCGTCGGCGCGGGGATGAGGAAACGGCCGCAAACTGACCCAAAATAGCCCCGACCCCACCCCCGGCCCCGTTGCCTTTTGGGTCAAACGTCCTTTTGGTGGCAAAACAACTAAAGACGCCAAAGTTGCGACGGCGAACGGCACAGGGGGAGCGGACGCGGGGACGGGGCGGGATCACCGAGACAAACGGGGGGACGAGCCCCCCGAAATGTGTCCCGGTGGCGAGGAAGAGCAAGACACCGAACCCAGGGGCGAAAAGGCGACGCCAAACGGCGCCTCGGGGAACGGAAACGCAGCCGGGAACGGGGCTGCGAGCGGCAGGCGAATGAAAACTAGGAGAGAATCGGAGGCACTGAGTTTATTCAGCTAATGGATGTTTGATGCACCGAGTTGGGAGCTGCGGTCGGTCCCCGGTTCCAGCGGAACGTCCCCCCCGTTCGCGTCCGGAAAGCGGCGCCGAGGGGACGCGCTGGGACACCCCGTTAGCCGGGGGGGGGGGGGGGGGGGGGGCGCGGATGCGCGGGTTCGCTCCTCACCCCCGTGCCCACCCAGGGTTGGTTGGTTTGTTTTTAACGGTGACACCGCAAACCTTCCGCTTCCCCCCCGCCGGCGGCATCCCCGGCGCCTCCCGGGGAGGAGGAGCGGACAGACGGCCGGACCAGCGGCGGCTCCGCAAGCCAGGGCCGGCGGCGCGAAGCGGCGGCCGCTCCCCGAGCCCCCCCCGCCGCCAACGGGAGGTGGGGACGGGCGGGCGCTTCGGGGCGGGCGGCGGGGCGCCCCCCCCGCCGTTGTTTAGGCCCCCCCGGGGGTGTGTGGGTGCAGCGGGGTGCGGGGGGGGGGGTGCGGGGGGCGCCGTCGCCTTTTTGGGGAGGGACATTGTATTCCGGAGACGTGACCCGCAGCCGCCGCACCGGAGAGGCTCGTCCGGGGGCGGCGGGGCCGGGACGCGGCGGAGCGGGGGGGAAGAGGCGGGCGGGCCGGTGTCCGGGGAGGGGGCAGGGCCCCCCCCGCCGCCGCCGCAGGTAGCGGAGTTAAAGCGATTTAAAGCGAAATTGCTGCATTGTAAGAAACTCACCGTGATGTTTGAGCAGCAGTCGGCGCGGGGTCTCCCAGACATCCCCGCACGGGCTCCGGAGGCAGGACCCCGCAGGCACCGACACATAGGGGTTCAACGCGCTGCCTGATCGCTTCCCGCAACCGCACCCACCCGCCGCCGGGCAGCGCGGGCGGCGGCAGCGCCCGGGGCACCCCCGGGGCCGGGCGGGTGAAAATTAACGCGCACACACACCCCCCCCCCCCCCCTTCGCGGGCCTGCACCCCCCCAATCCAGCCCTGTATTTGCATACGCCACGCCCACCGCGCCACGTATCTGCATACGCCACGCCCGCATTCCACTCCGCTTACGCGCACCACGCCCATAGCCCGCCGTATTTGCATGCGCCACGCCCACCGCGCACCATACTTGGAAACGACGCGCCCCACCACTATCCTATATTTGCATGCGCCACGCCCACCAACGGCCACATTTGCATGCGGCGCGCCACGGCGAGCAGAGCGGAGCTTCGCTGCGGGCCCGGCCTGGCTAGAACGGGCCCAGCAAAGCCCGGCCCGGCCCGGGGAAAGGCAGAGCCGCGGTTCCTCGCAGCCGGGGGCCGCTGGGGGCCGGGGACGCGCCTGGTTTGGGGGGGACGCACCCGCGGGGGTGTGCGGAGGGGAGACCCCCCCGAGCACCCAAATCCGCACCCGATTCTGCACCAAGCGGAGGAAACAAGAAACGGAGGGTTCGAGGGGTCTCTGGGGGCTGACGCGGTGCGTTTGAACCCCCCAGAACGGGGGTTACCTGCTGGGCAGAGCAGCCTGAGGTCCGGGGGTGTCCCCGTCGTTTGGGGGGGCAGCATCGGCCCTGCGGGAGAAACGGCCGTTAAACGCAATTATCGTGTTGATCGAGCAAAACACGACACCCCCACGATCGGATCGGGCTCCCAGGGATGATACCTTTCCAAAGGCATTGATACCGCGGAAACCCCCCAAAAAACCCTGAGGACCCGCATTTTAATTACAGTTCCCTAAGGGTTGTTTTGTGTCTTGTTTTCTATAGCCAGGACAGATAAATAAACCAATAAAACGCTCTTAATGAGTTTAAAACACTCGGGACCGTGTCACCAATAACCCAAGAGGAGCAGCGGGAGGCGGAACCGGCCGATTCCTGTCACCAAACAGTTAATTCCCCCCGTACAACGTGGTGTTTACATTAAATCAACACCTCCACCACATACATTTCTCATTCCTGGGTGAAAACAACAAAAAGACTTGGGATAACACCAGAAAAGGAGGAGAAACACACACACACACACACTCCTGATGAGTTGGTTGCTGCTCGTCCCGCTTTGGGTCTAATTCCTGTGTTTTCAGTCCGCAGCGGAGGCGCTTCAGGATTTAACGCTTATCAAAAGGGTATTTTTATAGGCACGTTCGCTTATGAGGAAGGAAATTGTATTTAATACGCGTCGGTGCTAAAAATCCGCCTCTTGCTCAAGGCGAGCTGGGGAAAAATGACCCAAAACCGCCGTGTTTTGCCCGATTTGTGTGGGGCCGGAGCTGCCGGCAGCGCCCGGGCAGCCCAGCGCAGGGTCCTCGCCACCCCAGTTCCAAACTGGTCGAGGAGGATCCAGCGGCGATTGGCGGGGGTGGGCAGGGCTCATTAAGCAGCGTTAATTAGCGAGAGGCCGGGCGGGGCGGGTTGTGTTGACACCCCTGGATTGGCTGGATTTGAACTGGAAACGCTGGGGTTGTACCTGGGGGGGGGGTGGGGGGGGGGGGGTTTATTTGGGTGCGTCGCCGGGCGCCTGTTGCCGCGTCTCGGTGGTCGAGGGCTCCGCGCTGCTTTACGGGGGG
>NC_088635.1:266823-314592 GCF_036013475.1 Columba livia | reverse complement strand
TAGGACATGGGGGGGGACATGGAGGACATGGGGGGGACACGGGGACATGGGGGGGACACGGGGACATGGGGGGGACATGGAGGACATGGGGGGGACATGGGGACATGGGGGGGACATGGGGAGGGGGACATGGGGGGGACATGGGGGGGACATGGGGGGGACATGGGGGGGACATGGGGGGGACACGGGGGGACACGGGGGGGACACGGGGACATGGGGGGACATGGGGGGACATGGGGGGGACATGGGGGGACATGGGGGGGACATGGGGACATGGGGGGGACATGGAGGACATGGGGGGGACATGGAGGACACGGGGGGGACATGGAGGACACGGGGGGGGACACGGGGGGGACACGGGGGGGACATGGGGGGACACGGGGGGGACACGGGGGGGACACGGGGGGGACACGGGGGGGACACAGTGGACATAGGGGGGGACACGGGGGGACACAGTGGACATGGGGGGGGATATGGGGGGGCACGGGGGGGCACGGGGGAGCACAGTGGACATAGGGGGGGGACACGGGGGGACATGGGGGGACACGGGGGGACACAGTGGACATAGGGGGGGACACGGGGGGGGCACAGGGGGACACAGTGGACATGGGGGGGGCACGGGGGGGCACAGTGGACATAGGGGGGGGACATGGGGGCCGTGGGGACGGGAGGTGACACTGTGGGTCACTCACGGCGGGGGCCGGCGCGGGGGGGCCGGTGGCTGCAGTGGATCCGTTGGGGCACCGGGGGGGGGCGGCTGCAGGACCAGGGGTGACATGGGGGCCAGTGCCCCCGCCCAGTGCTCCCAGTCCAACCCAGTCCCCCCCAGTGCTCCCAGTCCAACCCAGTCCCTCCCAGTGCTCCCAGTCCCTCCCAGTGCTCCAGGTCCTTCCCAGTCCCCCCAGTGCCTCCCAGTCTCTCCCAGTCCTCCCAGTCCCCCCCAGTCTCTCCCAGTCCCCCCCCAGTCCCCCCCAGTCCTCCCCAGTGCCTCCCAGTCTGTCCTAGTCCCTCCCAGTCCCCCCCACTGCTCCCAGTCCTCCCCAGTCCCTCCCAGTGCTTCCCGTCTCTCCCAGTGTCTCCCAGTCCCCCCCAGTGCTCCCCATCTCTCCCAGTCCCCCCCCAGTCTCTCCCAGTTCCTCCCAGTCTCTCCCAGTCCATCCCAGTCCATCCCAGTCCCCATCCAGTGCTCCCAGTCCCTCCCAGTCTCTCCCAGTCCATCCCAGTCCCTCCCAGTCTCTCCCAGTCCCTCCCAGTCCCCCCCCAGTGCTCCAGTCTCTCCCAGTCCATCCCAGTCCCTCCCACTCCCCCCCAGTGCTCCCAGTCCTCCCCAGTCCCTCCCAGTCTCTCCCAGTCCATCCCAGTCCCTCCCAGTCCATCCCCAGTCCCCCCCCAGTGCTCCCACTCTCTCCCAGTCCATCCCAGTCTCTCCCAGTCCCCCCCAGTGCTCCCAGTCCCCCCCCAGTCCCCCCAGCGCCCCCACCTCGGGCTCCTCGTCCTCGGGGTCTCCCGCCCGCGGCCGCTCGGGGGTCCCGCAGCCGCTCGGGGTCCCGCAGCTTGTCCAGCAGCTCCAGGGTCAGCGGCCGCCCCAGCCCGGCTGAGCCACAAACTGGTGCTGCAGGACAGTCACACGCACGTGGGGACGGGGACACGGGGACATGGGGACATGGGGACATGGGGACACGGGGACGGGGGGACGGGGGGACACGGGGGACACGGGGAGACACGGGGACGGGGGGACGGGGGGGACGGGGGGACGGGGGGACGGGGGGACATGGGGGGACGGGGACAGGGGGACAGGGGGGACAGGGGGACAGGGTACATGGGGACACGGGGACGGGGGGACGGGGAGACAGGGACATGGGGACACGGGGACATGGGGACAGGGGGACACGGGGACATGGGGACAGGGACACGGGGACACGGGGACGTGGGACACGGGGACACGAGGACAGGGGGACACGAGGACAGGGGGGACATGCACGTGGGGACGGGGACAGGGACATGGGGACAGCGACACGGGGACATGGGGACACGGGGACATGGGACACGGGGACATGGGGACATGGGGACAGGGACACGGGGACACGGGGACACGGGGACACGGGGACACGGGGACATGGGGACAGGGACACGGGGACATGGGGACACGGGGACATGGGGACATGGGGACACGGGGACAGGGACACAGGACATGGGGACACGGGGACACAGGACATGGGGACAGGGGGACATGGGGACAGGGACACGGAGACATGGGGACACAGGGACATGGCACGTGGGGATGGGGACAGGAACATGGGACGTGGGGACATGGGACATGGGGACACGGGGACAGGGACACGGGACATGGGGACACGGGACATGGGATGGGGATGGGGTCAAAGGGACATGGGGACAGGCGCACAGGACATGGGGACATGGGGACATGGAGACACAGGGACATAGGGACAAAGGGACAGGGACACGGGACATGGGGACGGGGACACAGGGACACGGAGACCACGGGGACATGGGGACAAGTGGACAGGGACATGGGATGTGGGGACATGGGGATGGGGACACAAGACATGGGGACAAGGGGACTTGGGGACAAGGGGACTTGGGACAAGGGGACAGGGACATGGGATGTGGGGACAAGGACATGGGACATGGGGACATGAGGATGGGGAGACAGGGATATGGAGAGGGGAACATGGTGACATGGGGATGGGGACATGGGGACAGGGACACAGGAACATGGGAATGTGGGGACAGGGACAAGGGGACTTGGGGACAAGGGGACTTGGGATGTGGGGGCAGGGACATGGGACATGGGATATGGGACGGGGACATGGGGACGGGGAGATGTGGGGATGGGGACACGGGGACAGGGGGACAGGGACATGGGGACACGGGATGGGGGACACAGGGACATGGGGACACAGGGACATGGGGACACAGGGACATGGGGACACAGGGACATGGGGACACAGGGACATGGGGACACGGGGACATGGGGACACGGGGACATAGGGACACGGGGACACAGGGACACGGGGACACGGGGGACACGGGGGACACGGGGACACGGGGGACACGGGGACATGGGGGACACGGGGACATGGGGGACACGGGGACACGGGGACACGGGGACACGGGGACACGGGGACATGGGGGCTCACGCTGAGCAGCTTGGCGGCGCTGGGACGTTTCTTGGGGTTCTTGGTCAGCGTCACTTTGACGAAGTTGTGGAACTGGGGGGACCTGGGGGGGGCACAGTGAGGGCTGGGGGTCCTGGGGGTCCCCTGGGGGGGGGCGACACCCCCACCCCCCCAACGGCCCCCCCCCACCTCACCACTTGGCCTTGTCCTTCAGCTTGGGGGGCTGGTACCCGCTCTTGGACATCAGGAACAGCACCCTGGGGGGTGGGGGGGTCAGGGTGGCCCCCCAAAACCAATGGGTGCTGGGGGGGTCAGGGTGCCCCCCCCCCAAAACCAATGGGTGCTGGGGGGATCAGGGTGGCCCCCCCCCAAAACCAATGGGTGCTGAGGGAGAGTCAGAATGGCCCCCCAAAACCAATGGGTGCTGGGGGGGTCAGGGTGCCCCCCCCCCAAAACCAATGGGTGCTGGGGGGGTCAGGGTGCCCCCCCCCCAAAACCAATGGGTGCTGAGGGAGAGTCAGAATGGCCCCCCAAAACCAGTGGGTGCTGGGGGGGGTCAGGGTGGCCCCAAAAAACCAATGGGTGCTGGGGGAGAGTCAGAATGGGCCCCCCAAAACCAATGGGTGCTGGGGGAGAGTCAGAATGGCCCCCCCAAAACCAATGGGTGCTGGGGGGGTCAGGGTGGCCCCCCAAAACCAATGGGTGCTGGGGGAGAGTCAGAATGGCCCCCCAAAACCAGTGGGTGCTGGGGGGGGTCAGGGTGGCCCCAAAAAACCAATGGGTGCTGGGGGGGGGGTCAGAATGGCCCCCCAAAACCAATGGGTGATGGGGGGGTTTTAGGGGGTCCCGCTCACCTCAGGGGGTGCAGGTTCAATGGGGGTTTTGGGGGGTCCCGCTCACCTCAGGGGGTGCAGGTCGAACAGGGGGGTTTTGGGGGGTCCCGCTCACCTCAGGGGGTGCAGGTTCAATGGGGGTTTTGGGGGGTCCCGCTCACCTCAGGGGGTGCAGGTTCAATGGGGGTTTTGGGGGGTCCCGCTCACCTCAGGGGGTGCAGGTTCAATGGGGGTTTTGGGGGGTCCCGCTCACCTCAGGGGGTGCAGGTTCAATGGGGGTTTTGGGGGGTCCCGCTCAGCTCAGGGGGTGCAGGTTCAATGGGGTTTTGGGGGGTCCCGCTCACCTCAGGGGGTGCAGGTTCAATGGGGTTTTGGGGGGTCCCGCTCACCTCAGGGGGTGCAGGTTCAATGGGGGTTTTGGGGGGTCCCGCTCAGCTCAGGGGGTGCAGGTTCAATGGGGGTTTTGGGGGGGTCCCGCTCACCTCAGGGGGTGCAGGTTCAATGGGGTTTTGGGGGGTCCCGCTCACCTCAGGGGTGCAGGTTCAATGGGGGTTTTGGGGGGTCCCGCTCACCTCAGGGGGTGCAGGTCGAACAGGGGGGTTTTGGGGGGTCCCGCTCACCTCAGGGGGTGCAGGTTCAATGGGGTTTTGGGGGGTCCCGCTCACCTCAGGGGGTGCAGGTTCAATGGGGGTTTTGGGGGGTCCCGCTCACCTCAGGGGGTGCAGGTTCAATGGGGGTTTTGGGGGTCCCGCTCACCTCAGGGGGTGCAGGTTCAATGGGGGTTTTGGGGGGTCCCGCTCAGCTCAGGGGGTGCAGGTTCAATGGGGTTTTGGGGGGTCCCGCTCACCTCAGGGGGTGCAGGTTCAATGGGGTTTTGGGGGGTCCCGCTCACCTCAGGGGGTGCAGGTTCAATGGGGGTTTTGGGGGGTCCCGCTCAGCTCAGGGGGTGCAGGTTCAATGGGGTTTTGGGGGGTCCCGCTCACCTCAGGGGGTGCAGGTTCAATGGGGTTTTGGGGGGTCCCGCTCACCTCAGGGGTGCAGGTTCAATGGGGGTTTTGGGGGGGTCCCGCTCACCTCAGGGGGTGCAGGTTCAATGGGGGTTTTGGGGGGTCCCGCTCACCTCAGGGGGTGCAGGTTCAATGGGGGTTTTAGGGGGTCCCGCTCACCTCAGGGGGTGCAGGTTCAATGGGGGTTTTGGGGGGTCCCGCTCACCTCAGGGGGTGCAGGTTCAATGGGGGTTTTGGGGAGGTCCCGCTCACCTCAGGGGGTGCAGGTTCAATGGGGGTTTTGGGGGGTCCCGCTCACCTCAGGGGGTGCAGGTTCAATGGGGGTTTTGGGGGGTCCCGCTCACCTCAGGGGGTGCAGGTTCAATGGGGGTTTTGGGGGGTCCCGCTCACCTCAGGGGGTGCAGGTTCAATGGGGGTTTTGGGGGGTCCGCTCACCTCAGGGGGTGCAGGTTCAATGGGGGTTTTGGGGGGTCCCGCTCACCTCAGGGGGTGCAGGTTCAATGGGGTTTTGGGGGGTCCCGCTCACCTCAGGGGGTGCAGGTCGAACAGGGGGGTTTTGGCGGGGTCCCGCTCACCCTCAGGGGGTGCAGGTTCAATGGGGGTTTTGGGGGGTCCCGCTCACCTCAGGGGGTGCAGGTTCAATGGGGGTTTTGGGGGGTCCCGCTCACCTCAGGGGGTGCAGGTTCAATGGGGGTTTTGGGGGGGTCCCGCTCACCTCAGGGGGTGCAGGTCGAACAGGGGGTTTTGGGGGGTCCCGCTCACCTCAGGGGTGCAAGGTTCAATGGGGGTTTTGGGGGGGTCCCGCTCACCTCAGGGGGTGCAGGTTCAATGGGGTTTTGGGGGGTCCCCGCTCACCTCAGGGGGTGCAGGTTCAATCGGGTTTTGGGGGGTCCCGCTCACCTCAGGGGTGCAGGTTCAATGGGGGTTTTGGGGGGGTCCCGCTCACCTCAGGGGGTGCAGGTCGAACAGGGGGGGTTTTGGGGGGTCCCGCTCACCTCAGGGTGTGCAGGTCGAACAGGGGGGGGCTGCAGCTCCGCCAGCTCCAGGGCCGTGATGCCCACGGACCAGACGTCGCACAGCTCGTTGTACCCCCCCTTCAGCTCCACCGCCGCCACCCTCGGGGGCCATCCTGGGGGGGGGGACACTGAGGAGCGGCCCCCCCAAAACCCCCCTGGTGTCCCCAAAACACCCCCGGGACCCCCAGTCTCACCAGTACGGGGTCCCGATGAACGACATGCGCCGGGCGAACGTCGCGCTGATCTGCGCCGCGATCCCAAAATCCGCTTTTGGGGGGGGGGCAGGAAGGGTTTGGGGGGGCCCCTGCAGCCCCCCCCAGCCCCCCAGGACCTTTATCCCCCCCCCAGCCCCCCAATTTTCCCCTCGCCCCCCACTCACCCAGCTTCACCTCCCCGCTGTCGTTGATCAGGATGTTCGCTCCCTGCAGGGACGGGACCCCCCCAGTTTGTGACACACCCCCCAGTTTGTGACACACCCCCCCACTATGTGACCCCCCACAATGTCTGCTTGACCCCCAGTGTGTCCCCAGTTCCCCCGGTGCCCCCCAGTTCCCCCAGTGTCCCCCCAGTTCCCCTCAGTGTTCCCCAGTTCCCCCCAGTATCCTCCGGTGCCCCCCCAGTTCCCCCAGTGATCCCCCCCAGTTCCCCCCAGCACCCCTCAGTGATCCCCCAGTGCCCCCCCAGACCTCCCCAGTGATCCCCCCAGTGCCCCCCCAGTCCCCCCAGTTCCCCCAGTGCCCCCCCCAGTGTCCCCCCAGTGCCTCCCCAGTCCACCCAGTGATCCCCCCAGTGTCCCCCCCAGTCCCCTCAGTGCCCCCCCCAGTCCCGTCAGTGCCCCCCCAGTCCCGTCAGTGATCCCCCCAGTGCCCCCCCAGTCCCCCCAGTTCCCCCAGTGTCCTCCCAGTCCCCCCCCAGTGTCCCCGGTGTCCCCCCAGTGATCCCCCCAGTGTCCCCAGTGTCCCCCCAGTCCCGTCAGTGATCCCCCCAGTGCCCCCCCAGTCCCCCCAGTGTCCCCCCCAGTGCCGTCCCAGTGCCCCCAGTGTCCCCCCAGTCCCCCCAGTGTCGTCCCAGTGCGCCCAGTGTCGCCCCAGTCCACCCAGTGATCCCCCCAGTGCCCCCCCAGCGTCAACCCCAGTAATCCCCCCAGTGCCTCCCCAGTCCCCCCAATGTCCCCCCAGTCCCCTCAGTGATCCTCCCAGTGTCCCCCCAGTCCCCCCAGTGTCCCCCCAGTCCACCCAGTGATCCCCCCAGTGCCTCCCCAGTCCCCCCAGTGTCCCCCCAGTCCACCCAGTGATCCCCCCAGTGCCCCCAATGTCCCCCCAGGCCCCTCAGTGATCCTCACAGTGCCCCCCCAGTCCCCCCAGTGTCCCCCCAGTCCCCCCAATGTCCCCCCAGTCCCCTCAGTGATCCCCCCCAGTGTCCTCCCAGTCCCCCCAGTGTCCCCCCAGTCCCCCCAGTGATCCCCCCAGTGCCCCCCCAGTTCCCCCAATGTCCCCCCAGGCCCCCTCAGTGATCCTCACAGTCCCCCCAGTGTCCCCCCAGTCCCCCCAGTGTCCCCCCAGTCCCCCCAGTGATCCTCACAGTGCCCCCCCAGTGTTCCCCCAGTCCCCCCAATGTCCCCCCAGTCCCCTCAGTGATCCTCCAGTGTCCTCCCAGTCCCCCCAGTGTCCCCCCAGTCCACCCAGTGATCCCCCCAGTGCCCCCCCAGTTCCCCCAATGTCCCCCCAGGCCCCTCAGTGATCCTCCCAGTCCCCCCAGTGTCCCCCCAGTCCCCCCAATGTCCCCCCCAGTCCCCTCAGTGATCCTCCCAGTGTCCTCCCAGTCCCCCCCAGTGTCCCCCCAGTCCACCCAGTGATCCCCCCAGTGCCTCCCCAGTCCCCCCAGTGTCCCCCCAGTCCCCCCCAGTGATCCTCACAGTGCCCCCCCAGTTCCCCCAGTGTTCCCCCAGTCCCCCCAATGTCCCCCCAGTCCCCTCAGTGATCCTCACAGTGCCCCCCCAGTTCCCCCAGTGTCCCCCCAGTCCCCCCAGTGTCCCCCCAGTGATCCTCACAGTGCCCCCCCAGTCCCCCCAGTGTCCCCCCAGTCCCCCCAGTGTCCCCCCAGTCCCCCCAGTGATCCTCACAGTGCCCCCCCAGTTCCCCCAGTGTTCCCCCAGTCCCCCCAATGTCCCCCCCAGTCCCCTCAGTGATCCTCCCAGTGTCCTCCCGGTCCCCCCAGTGTCCCCCCAGTGATCCCCCCAGTGCCCCCCCCGTTCCTCCAATGTCCCCCCAGGCCCCTCAGTGATCCTCCCAGTCCCCCCAGTGTCCCCCCAGGCCCCTCAGTGATCCTCACAGTGCCCCCCCAGTTCCCCCAGTCCCTCCAGTGCCCCCCCAGTTCCCCCAGTTCCCCCAGTCCCCCCGTGTCCCCCCCCGTACCTTGATGTCGCGGTGGATCTTGCCCTGCGAGTGCAGGTACGACAGTCCCTGCGGGGGTGGGGCAGGGGGTCAGGGATGGGGGGCTGGGGGCGCTGGGGGGGTCGGAGGGGGTCGGGGGGGGGGGGCAGAGGGGTCGGGGGGTGTCCCATGGGGGGTCTAGGGGGTTCCCAGCGGGTCAGGGGAGTCAAGTGGGTTCCAGGAGGGTCTGGGGGTTTTGGGGGGGTTCCCAGGGGTCTCAGAGGGGTCTGGGGGGCTCAGAGGGGTCCCAGGAAAGTCTGGGGGGGGTCCCAGGGGATCTGGGGGGGTCAGAGGGGTCTGGGGGGCTCAGAGGGGTCCCAGGAAAGTCTGGGGGGGGTCCCAGGGGATCTGGGGGGTCAGAGGGGTCTGGGGGGCTCAGAGGGGTCCAGGGGGGTCAGGGGGTCCCAGGGGGGTGTCCCAGGGGATCTGGGAGGGTCAGAGGGGTTCGGGGGGGTCAGAGGGGTTCGGGGGGGTCAGAGGGGTCCGGGGGGGTCAGAGGGGGTCCCAGGGCAGTCTGGGGGGGTCCCAGGGGAACTGGGAGGATCCTGGGGGGTCCTAGGGGGTCCAGGGGGTCTGGGGGTTCAAAGGGGTCTGGGGGGATCCAGGGGGGCTTGGGGGGGTCCCAGGGAGAGTCTGGGGGGGTCAGGGGGTTTAGGGATTTCAGAGGGGTCCAGGGGATTTGGGGGGGGGGGTCCCAGGGTGTCTGGGGGCTTTGGAGGGGGTTTGGGGGGGGGTCAGAGGGGACTGGGGGGGGTTCAGAGGGGTCTGGGGGGGTCAGGAGGTTCCAGGGGGGTCTTGGGGGTTCCCAGAGGGGTCTGGGGGATTTGTGGGGGGTCCCATGGGGGTCAGAGGGGTCCGGGGGGGTCAGGAGGTTCCAGGGGGGTCTTGGGGGTTCCCAGGGGGGTCTGGGGGATTTGGGGGGGGTCCCATGGGGGTCAGAGGGGTCCGGGGGGGCCCCCACCTCCAGCGTCTCCCTGCAGATATAAGCGATTTGCAGCTCCGAGAGGGGCCCTGTCACTGCGGGGGGGGGATGGGGGGGGGATCAGTGTTGGGGGGGGGGGGCGGGACACCCCAATTCTGGGGATCCCCCCCTCCCCGTGCCTCAGTTTCCCCGCCGTTACCGTGGTAGATGTCCTGCAGGGACCCCCCCCCCGCACAGCTCCATGCAGATCCACAGCTTGTTGCACCTGGGGGGGAATTGGGGTACGGGGGCGGGGGGGCAGAGTTGGGGGGCACCAGGGAGAGATGGGGGGGGGTTGGGGTAGTGGGGGGGGTTGGGGGGATGTGGGGGGGGTGGGGAGGTCCAGGGAGGTCTGGGGGGGTTCAGGAGGGCCCATTGGGGTTTGGGGGGGTCCTGGGGGGGTCTGGGGGGACCCAGGGGGCACCAGTGGGGGTTTGGGGGGTCCAGGCGCTTTGGGGGGGGGGGGTCCAGGGGGGTTTGGGGGGTTCGGGAGGGCCCATTGGGGTTTGGGGGGGTCCTGGAGGTCTGGGAGGACCCAGGGGATCTGGGGGGGTTCAGGGGGGACCGGTGGGGGTTTGGGGGGGTCCAGGCGGCTTGGGGGGGGGTCCAGGGGGGTTTGGGGGGGTCAGGAGGGCCCATTGGGGTTTGGGGGGGGTCTGGGAGGACCCAGGGGATCTGGGGGGGTTCAGGGGGGCCCAGTGGGGGTTTGGGGGATACAGGAGGGTTTGGGGTGTTCAGGAGGGCCCAGGTGGGTCTGGGGTCCAGGGGGGCCTGGGGGGGGCCGGGGGGTTGTGGGGGCCCAAGGGAATCTGGGGAGGGGGGTCTGGGGGGGCTCAGTGAGGGTTTGGGAGGGTCCAGAGGGGGTTGAGGGGGTCCTGGAGGGTCTGGGGGTGTTGGGGGCCCCGGGGGGGCTTGGAGGGGTGCAGGGGGGTCTGGGGGGCTCAGTGAGGGTTTGGGGGGGCCCCGGGGGGGTTGGGAGGTCCAGGAGGACCTGGGGGTCCAGGGCAGGTTTAGGGGGTCCTGGGGGTCTGGGGGTGTTAGGGGGCCATGGGGGCTTAGGGGGGTCCAGGGGGGGTCTGGGGTGTTGGGGGGTCCTGGGGGGGCTTAGGGGGGTCCAGGGGGGGTCTGGGGGCCCAGGGGGGTTCAGGGGCACCCAATGGGAGTTTTGGGGGGTCTGTGTGGCGCAGGGGGCTTGGGGGTCCTGTGGCATTTGGGGGATCCAGGGGGTCTGGGGGGGCTCAGTGAGGGTTTGGGGGGTCCAGGGGGGGTTGGGGAGGTCCAGGAGGACCTGGGGGTCCAGGGGGGGTTAAGGGGGTCCTGGGGGGGCTTAGGGGGGTCCAGGGGGGGTCTGGGAAGCCAGTGGGGTTCAGGGGGGACCAATGGGAGTTTCGGGGGGTCTGTGTGGCGAGGGGGCTTGGGGGGTCCTGTGGCATTTGGGGGGGTCCGGGGGGGTCTGGGGGGCTCAGTGAGGGTTTGGGGGGGTCCAGGGGGGGTTGGGGAGGTCCAGGAGGACCTGGGGGTCCAGGGGGGGTTAAGGGGGTCCTGGGGGGGCTTAGGGGGGTCCTGGGGGGTCTGGGAAGCTCAGTGGGGGTTCAGGGGGGACCAATGGGAGTTTCGGGGGTCTGTGTGGCGGCAGGGGCTTGGGGGGTCCTGTGGCATTTGGGGGGGTCCGGGTGGGTCTGGGGGGGTCCAAGCGGGCGCGGGGGGGCCTCCGGGGGGGGCTCCGGGGGGGCGGGGGTGGGGTCCCTCACCAGCTGTAGCTGCCGTAGTAGGCGATGATGTTGGGGTGCTGGCAGGAGCGCACCATCAGGATCTCCTGCTGCAGCGCCGCCCGGTCGTCAGCTGGGGGGGCAGAGGCTGCGGGGGGGGCCAGGGGTCTCCCCGGGGTGCCGGGGCACTGGGGGGACTGGGGAGACACTGGGGGGACTGGGGGGACTGGGGGCACTGGGGGGACTGGGGGGACACTGGGGAACTGGGGGGACTGGGGGGACTGGGGGGGACACTGGGGGAACTGGGGAGACACTGGGGGACTGGGGAGACACTGGGGGACTGGGGAACTGGGGGGACACTGGGGGGGACTGGGGGGACACTGGGGGGGGACTGGGGGGGACTGGGGGGACACTGGGGGGACACTGGGGGGGACTGGGGAGACACTGGGGAGACACTGGGGAGACACTGGGGAGACTGGGGGGGGACTTGGGGGGGACTGGGGGGGACTGGGGAGACACTGGGGAGACACTGGGGGGACTGGGGGGACTGGGGGGACTGGGGGGGACTGGGGGGGGACTGGGGAGACACTGGGGGAACTGGGGGGACACTGGGGGGACTGGGGGGGACACTGGGGGGACACTGGGGAACTGGGGGGGACACTGGGGGGACACTGGGGGACACTGGGGGGACACTGGGGGACACTGGGGGGAACTGGGGACACTGGGGGGGACTGGGGAGACACTGGGGGGGACTGGGGGAGACACTGGGGGGACACTGGGGGGGACTGGGGGGGACTGGGGAGTCACTGGGGGAACTGGGGGCACTGGGGGGACACTGGGGAGGGAACTGGGGACACTGGGGGGGACTGGGGAGACACTGGGGGGACTGGGGAGACACTGGGGGGACACTGGGGAGACACTGGGGGGACACTGGGGGGGACTGGGGGGGGACTGGGGAGTCACTGGGGGAACTGGGGGCACTGGGGGAACTGGGGAGACACTGGGGGAACTGGGGGCACTGGGGCAAGCAGGGACACTGCGGGGATCTGGGGGAACTGGGGGACACTGGAAAGAGCACCTGGGGGGAACTGGGGAACTGGGGGGACTGGGGAACACTGGGGGAACTGGGGAGAACTGGGGGACACTGGGGAGAGCACTGGGGGAATTAGGGGAACTGGGGGAACTGGGGGGACTGGGGGGACTGGGGAACACTGGGGGAACTGGGGAGAACTGGGAGAACTGGGGAGAACTGGGGAGAACTGGGGAGAACTGGGGAGAGCACTGGGGAGAGCACTGGGGGGAACTGGGGACACTGGGGGAACTGGGGGACACTGGGGAGAACTGGGGGACACTGGGGGGAGCACTGGGGGGACTGGGGGGAACTGGGGCACTGGGGGGAACTGGAGGGGGCTGGGGAGAGCACTGGGGGACTGGGGGGAAATGGAGGGGGCTGGGGGAACTGGGAGGGACTGGGGGACACTGGGGAGAGCACTGGGGGAACTGGGGGGGACTGGGGGGAACTGGGAGGGACTCGGGGGGAACTGGGGAGAGCACTGGGGGGAACTGGGGGAACTGGGGAACTGCAGAACACTGGGGGGAACTGGGGGGAACTGGGGGGAAACTGGGGAACACTGAGGGAACTGGGGGACACTGGGGAGAGCACTGGGGGGAACTGGGGGCATGGGGGGAACTGGGGGGACATTGGGGACACTGAGGGACACTGGGGGAATGGGGGGCACTGGGGAACACTGGGGGTCACTGGGGGAACTGCAGGACACTGGGGGGCATGGGGAGCACTGGGGGGTACTTGGGAAACTGGGGAGCACTGGGGGGAACTGGGGATGTCCAGAGGTATCATGGGGGTCCAGGGGGCATCCTGAGGGTTACTGGGGTGTCCCAGGGGGCATTTGGGGTACGGGGGGGTACTAAGGGCCCCCAGGGGGTATTGGGGTGTCAGGGGGTCTCGGTGGTCCCCCCCTCACCTGCGTCCATCTTGACGACCTTGATGGCGGCGGGTGCACCCGTGGCCTTGCTGCGGGCCTGGGGCAGGGGACAGGGACGCCAGTGGCACCCAGTGTCCCCAGTGCCGCCCCCAGTGCTCCCCCCCAGTGCCCCCCAGTGCCCCCCCCAGTGCCCCCCAGTGCCCCCAGTGCCCCCCAGTGCCCCCCAGTGCCCCAGTGCCCCCAGTGCCCCCCAGTGCCCCCCCCAGTGCCCCCAGGCCCAGTGCCCCCCCCAGTGCCCCCAGTGCCCCCCAGTGCCCCCCCAGTGCCCCCAGTGCCCCCCCCAGTGCTCCCCCCAGTGCTCCCCCAGTGCTCCCCCCAGTGCTCCCCCCAGTGCTCCCCCAGTGCCGGTCCCCCCAGTGCCCCCCCAGTCAGTGCTCCCCCAGTGCTCCCCCCAGTGCTCCCCAGGTGCTCCCCAGCCAGTTGCCCCCAGTGCTCCCCCCCAGTGCCCCCAGTGCCCCCCTCCAGTGCTCCCCCCCCAGTGCTCCCCCCCAGTGCCCCCCCAGTGCCCCCCAGTGCCCCCCAGTGCTCCCCCAGTGCTCCCCCCAGTGCCCGCCCAGTGCTCTCCCGGTGTCCCCAGTGCCCCAGTGCTCCCCCCAGTGCCCCCCAGTGCTCCCCCCAGTGCTCCCCCCAGTGCTCCCCCCAGTGCTCCCCCCAGTGCTCCCCCCAGTGCTCCCGGTGTCCCCAGTGCCCCCAGTGCTCCCCCCAGTGCCCCCCAGTGCTCCCCCAGTGCTCCCCCCAGTGCTCCCCCCAGTGCTCCCCCCAGTGCTCCCGGTGTCCCCAGTGCCCCAGTGCTCCCCCCAGTGCCCCCCAGTGCTCCCCCCAGTGCTCCCCCCAGTGCTCCCCCAGTGCTCCCCCCAGTGCTCCCCCAGCGCTCGCGGTGTCCCCAGTGCTCCCCCAGTGCTCCCGGTGCCCCCCAGTGCTCCCCCCAGCTCCCCAGTGCTCCCCCAGTTCTCCCAGTTCCCCCAGTGCTCGCCCCAGTTCCCCCAGTGCCCCCCAGTGCTCCCGGTGCCCCCCAGTGCTCCCCCCAGTGCCCCCAGTGCCCCTCCAGTGTCCCCCATGCCCCCCCCATTGCCCTCCCAAGCCCCCAGTGCCCCCCCAGTTCCTCCAGTGTCCCACCTGTGTCCCCCAGTTCCCTCCAGTGCCCCCAGTGTCCCCCAGTGCCCCCCCCAGTTCCCCCAGTGTCCCACCTGTGTCCCCCAGTTCCCCCAGTATCCCCCCAGCATCCCCCAGTGCCCCCCAGTTCCCCCAGTGTCCCACCTGTGTCCCCCAGTTCCCCCAGTATCCCCCAGTGCCCCCCCAGTGCCCCCCCAGTGCCCCAGTATCCCCCCAGTGTCCCCCCAGTTCCCCCAGTGCCAGATGTCCTGAGGCCTCCAGTAGCAGCAGCAGGGGGGGATTGGGGCGGAACTGGGAGCACTGGGGTGAACTGGAGCACTGGGGGGTGCGAATGGGAGCACGGGGGGGGGAGGAGAAACTGGAGCACTGGGGTGAACTGGGAGCACTGGGGGTGAACTGGGAGCACTGGGGGGGTGCGAATGGAGCACGGGGGGGGTGTGAATGGGAGCACGGGGGGGGGAGGAGGAACTGGGAGCACTGGGTGAACTGGGAGCATTGGGGGAACTGGGAGCACTGGGTGGGGGAAACAGGAAGCACTGGGGTGAACTGGGAGCACTGGGGGGAACTGGGAGGCACTGGGGGGGTGCAAATGGGAGCACTGGGGTGAACTGGGAGCATTGGCGGGGTGTGAATGGGAGCACTGGAGGTTACAGGAAGTGCTGGGGGAACTGGGAGCACTGGGGGGAACTGGAGCATTGGGGGGGGTGTGAATGGGCAGTATTGGGTGGGGGGGAAAGCACTGGGGTGAACTGGGAGCACTGGTGGGGTACAAATGGGAGCACTGGGGGGGTGCAGGAAGCGCTGGGGGTGAACTGGGAGCACTGGGGTGAACTGGGAGCACTGGGTGGGGGGAAACAGGAAGCACTGGGGTGAACTGGGAGCACTGGGGTGAACTGGGAGCACTGGGTGGGGGGAAACAGGAAGCGCTGGGGTGAACTGGGAGCACTGGGTGGGGGGAACAGGAAGCACTGGGGTGAACTGGGAGCACTGGGTGAACTGGGAGCACTGGGGTGAACTGGGAGCACTGGGGGGGTGCAAATGGGAGCACTGGGGGGGTGCAAATGGGAGCACTGGGGTGGAACTGGGAGCACTGGGGTGAACTGGGAGCACTGGGGTGAACTGGGAGCACTGGTGGGGTACAAATGGGAGCACTGGAGGGGTGCAGGAAGCGCTGGGGTGGAAGTGGGAGCACTGGGGTGAACTGGGAACACTGGGGGGAACTGGGAGGCACTGGGGTGAACTGGGAGGCACTGTGTGGGGGGAAACAGGAAGCACTGGGGTGAACTGGGAGGCACTGGGGTGAACTGGGAGCACTGGGGTGAACTGGGAGCACTGGGGTGAACTGGGAGCACTGGGGGGGTGCAGGAAGCGCTGGGGTGGAACTGGGAGGCACTGGGGTGAACTGGGAGGACTGGGGTGAACTGGGAGGCACTGGGGTGAACTGGGAGGCACTGGGGTGAACTGGGAGGCACTGGGTGGGGGGAAACAGGAAGCGCTGGGGTGAACTGTGGAGCACTGGGGTGAACTGGAGCACTGGTGGGGGGAAACAGGAAGCACTGGGGGGAACTGGGAGCACTGGGGTGAACTGGGAGCATTGGGGTGAACTGGGAGCACTGGGGTGAATTGGAGCACTGGGTGGGGGGAAACAGGAAGCGCTGGGGTGAACTGGGAGCACTGGGGTGAACTGGGAGCACTGGGGTGAACTGGGAGCACTGGGGGGAACTGGGAGCATTGGGGGTGAACTGGGAGCACTGGGGTGAACTGGGTGCACTGGGTGGGGGGAAACAGGAAGCGCTGGGGTGAACTGGGAGCACTGGGGTGAACTGGGAGGCACTGGGGTGAACTGGGAGCACTGGGTGGGGGGAAACAGGAAGCACTGGGGGGAACTGGGAGCACTGGGGTGAACTGGGAGCACTGGGGGGAACTGGGAGCACTGGGTGGGGGGAAACAGGAAGCACTGGGGGGAACTGGGAGCACTGGGGTGAACTGGGAGCACTGGGTGGGGGGAAACAGGAAGCACTGGGGGGAACTGGGAGACCCGAGCGGGTGGCAACACTGGGGGAGGGGGCCCAGTTTTTGGGGGGGTCACCCCACACTCCCCCCCCACCCACCCCGCCCGCCTGTTTTGGGGGTCCCCGTCACCTTGTAGACGTCCCCGTAGGTGCCCCCCCCCAGGCGCTGCAGCAGCAGCTCGAAGTCCAGCTGGGGTCGCGGGGGGCGACGAGCGGCTGGCCCCGGCTCCATGGTGGCGGAAGGGGAAACTGAGGCACGGCCGGGGACCCAGGCATCCGGCCCCGCCCCCGGGGCCGCCCCCCCAGGTCTGCGCCCAGTTTGTGATCCCAGTATAAGCCCAGTATCTCCTTAAGAGCCCGCTTTGGCCTCGGGGTAACGCCAGCTGCGGCCCAGTGTCGCTCCAGTCTGCGCCCAGTTTGGACCAGTGTGATCCCTGCTTAACTCCCAGTACAGCCCCGTATATCCCAGTATGGCCCCGTCTATCCCAGTACGGCCCCGTCTATCCCAGTGTGATCCCCTGCATTCCCCAGTATGACCCAGTCCATTCCAGTGTGATCCCTGCTTAAGTCCCAGTACAGCCCCGTCTAATCCAGTACAGCCCCGTATATCCCAGTATGGCCCCATCTATCCCAGTGTGATCCCTGTTTAACTCCCAGTATGACCCCAGTCTATCCCAGTATGACCCAGTCTATCCCAGTGTGATCCCTGCTTAACTCCCAGTACAACCCAGTCTATCCCAGTATGGCCAGTCCACCCCAGTGTGATCCCCTGCATCCTCCAGTATGACCCAGTCCATCCCAGTGTGATCCCTACTTAACTCCCAGTATGACCCAGTCTATCCCAGTATGACCCAGTCTATCCCAGTGTGATCCCTGCTTAACTCCCAGTATGACCCAGTCTATCCCAGTATGACCCAGTCTATCCCAGTGTGATCCCTGCTTAACTCCCAGTATGACCCAGTCCATCCCAGTGTGATC
Source organism: Columba livia (assembly GCF_036013475.1). Lineage (NCBI taxonomy): Eukaryota > Metazoa > Chordata > Aves > Columbiformes > Columbidae > Columba > Columba livia. Next base: position 297,388 of record NC_088635.1, on the reverse strand, counting down.
CCTACTTAACTCCCAGTATGACCCAGTCTATCCCAGTATGACCCAGTCTATCCAGTGTGATCCCTGCTTAACTCCCAGTACAACCCAGTCTATCCCAGTATGGCCCAGTCCACCCCAGTGTGATCCCCTGCATCTCCAGTATGACCCAGTCCATCCCAGCGTGATCCCTACTTAACTCCCAGTATGACCCAGTCTATCCCAGTATGACCCAGTCTATCCAGTGTGATCCCTGCTTAATCCCAGTATGACCCAGTCCATCCCAGTGTGATCCCTACTTAACTCCCAGTATGACCCAGTCTATCCCAGTATGACCCAGTCTATCCCAGTGTGATCCCTGCTTAACTCCCAGTATGACCCAGTCCACCCAGTGTGATCCTGCTTAAGTCCCAGTACAGCCCCGTAAATCCCAGTATGGCCCCATCTATCCCAGTGTGATCCCTACTTAACTCCCAGTATGACCCAGTCTATCCCAGTATGACCCAGTCTATCCCAGTGTGATCCCTGTTTAACTCCAGTATGACCCAGTCCACCCCAGTGTGATCCCCTGCATCCCCAGTATGACCCAGTTCCATTCCAGTGTGATCCCTGCTTAACTCCCAGTACAGCCCCGTCTGTCCCAGTGTGATCCTTGTTTAACTCCCAGTATGACCCAGTCCATGCCAGTGTGATCCTGTTTAACTCCCAGTACAACCCAGTCTATCCAGTATGACCCAGTCTATCCCAGTGTGATCCCTGTTTAACTCCCAGTACGGCCCCATCTATCCCCAGTATGACCCAGTCCATCCCAGTGTGATCCCTGTTAAACTCCAGTACAGCCCAGTCTATCCCAGTATGACCCAGTCTGTCCCAGTGTGATCCCTGTTAAACTCCCAGTACAACCCAGTCTATCCCAGTATGGCCCCATCTAATCCCAGTGTGATCCCTGCTTAACTCCCAGTACAACCCAGTCTATCCCAGTATATCCCAGTATGACCCAGTCCACCCCAGTGTGCTCCCTCTTTCACTCCCAGTTTGTCCCAGTCCGTCCAGTGTGTCCCTTTTCACCCCCAGTCCGTCCAGCTGCCTCCCCCTGCAGTTTGGTTGGGGCTCGGACTAACGGCGACCCCAGTTCTCCCAGTTCGCCCCAGTTTGGCGCGAACCGCAACTGGGCCACTAAATGGCCGCGTAGGCGTGACCGCGCTCCGCGGGCGTGGCCTCAACATCTGGGCGTGGCCGCCCGCTGTGGGCGTGGCTTCACTATATGGGCGCGGCCCGCTCATATGGGCGGGGCCAAGGGGTATAGGGTATAACCCGCCTCCGCGCCGTTCCTTCACTCCCCGCCTCGAGTCCTCCACCGTCCCGTCATGCCGGGCGAGCGCCCAAGGCGGAAGCGGAAGTTGCCGCGGCCGCCGGAGCCCGCCCCCGTCCCTCCTTCTCTTCCGGCGTCTCCGCGAGTCATGGCGCTGTTCGAGCAGATGCGGGCGAACGTGGGGAAACTGCTGCGGGGCATCGACCGGTAGCGGCGGGGGGGGCGCCGGGGGGGGCGGGAACAGCGGCCGGGGCGGTGGGGGGGGCGCCGGGGGAACGGGAACAGCGGCCGGGGCGGTGGGGGGGGCGCCGGGGGAACGGGAACAGCGGCGGGGGCGGCGCTGGGGCCTCGGGGGGCAGCGGTGCCAGCGTGGGGGCCGCACGGAGCGGGGTCTGTGGGGACCCCTCGGTGTTTAGAACCTGGGGGGGTCTGTGGGGACCCGTCGGTGTTTAGAACTTGGGGGGTCTGTGGGGACCCCTCAGTGTTTAGAACTTGGGGGGGTCTGTGGGGACCCCTCAGTGTTTAGAACTTGGGGGGTCTGTGGGGACCCCTCGGTGTTTAGAACTTGGGGGGTCTGTGGGGACCCGTCGGTGTTTAGAACTTGGGGGGTCTGTGGGGACCCCTCAGTGTTTAGAACTTGGGGGGGTCTGTGGGGACCCCTCAGTGTTTAGAACCTGGGGGGGTCTGTGGGGACCCGTCGGTGTTTAGAACTTGGGGGGTCTGTGGGGACCCCTCAGTGTTTAGAACTTGGGGGGGTCTGTGGGGACCCCTGAGTGTTTAGAACCTGGGGGGTCTGTGGGCACCCCTCAGTGTTTGGAGCCTGGGGGGGGGTCTGTGGGGACCCCTCGGTGTTTAGAACTTGGGGGGGTCTGTGTGGACCCCTCGGTGTTTAGAGCCTGGGGGGGTCTGTGGGGACCCCTCGGTGTTTAGAGCCCCTGGGGGGGTCTGTGGGGACCCCTCGGTGTTTAGAGCCTGGGGGGGTCTGTGGGGACCCCTCGGTGTTTAGAACTTGGGGGGGTCTGTGGGGACCCCTCGGTGTTTAGAACTTGGGGGGGTCTGTGGAGACCCCTCAGTGTTTAGAACTTGGGGGGGGTCTGTGGAGACCCCTCAGTGTTTAGAACTTGGGGGGGTCTGTGGGGACCCCTCAGTGTTTAGAACTTGGGGGACTCTGTGGGGACCCCTCAGTGTTTAGAACTTGGGGGGGTCTATGGGGACCCCTCAGTGTTTGGAGCCTGGGGGGGGGTCTGTGGGGACCCCTCAGTGTTTAGAGCCTGAGGGGGGGCTGTGGGGAACTTGGGGGGGGTCTGTGGGGACCCCTCGGTGTTTAGAACTTGGGGGGGTCTGTGGGGACCCCTCAGTGTTTAGAACTTGGGGGGTCTGTGGGGACCCCTGAGTGTTTAGAGCCTGGGGGGGGTCTGTGGGGACCCCTCAGTGTTTAGAACTTGGGGGGGTCTGTGGGGACCCCTGAGTGTTTGGAGCTTGGGGGGGTCTGTGGGGACCCCTCAGTGTTTAGAACCTGGGGGGGTCTGTGGGGACCCCTCAGTGTTTAGAACTTGGGGGGTCTGTGGGGACCCCTGAGTGTTTAGAGCCTGGGGGGGGTCTGTGGGGACCCCTCAGTGTTTAGAACTTGGGGGGGTCTGTGGGGACCCCTGAGTGTTTGGAGCTTGGGGGGGTCTGTGGGGACCCCTGAGTGTTTGGAGCCTGGGGGGGTCTGTGGGGACCCCTCAGTGTTTAGAACTTGGGGGGGTCTGTGGGGACCCCTCAGTGTTTAGAACTTGGGGGGTCTGTGGGGACCCCTCAGTGTTTAGAACTTGGGGGGGTCTGTGGGGACCCCTCAGTGTTTAGAACTTGGGGGGGTCTGTGGGGACCCCTCAGTGTTTGGAGCCTGGGGGGGTCTGTGGGGACCCCTCGGTGTTTCGCGGGTGTGGGGCCGGGGTGGGGGGGCTCGGTGTTGGTCCCAGACCGGTAACGGGGTCCCCCCCAGGTACAACCCCGAGAACTTGGCCACGCTGGAGCGCTACGTGGAGACGCAGGCCAAGGAGAACGCGTACGACCTGGAGGCCAACCTGGCCGTGCTGAAGCTGTGAGCGCCGCTTGGGGGGGGGCGATGCCCCCCGGCCTTGCCCAATGTCCCGCTTGTCCCCCCGTCCCCTTCAACGTCCCCTCTGTGTCCCCCCGCCCCGCCCAGTCCCCGAAGTCCCCCTGTGTCCCCCCTCCCCGAGGTCCCCTCCCTCTGTCCCCACCCCCCTGCTGTCCCCAAGGTCCCCTCTGTGTCCCCCCCCCCCAGCAAGGTCCACCTGCGCTGTCCCTGAGGTCCCCTCTGTCCCCCTTTTCCCTGATGTCCCCTCTGTCCCCCCCGTGTCTGAGGTCCTGCATGTCCCCCCCATTCCCCGAGGTCCAATGTCCCCCCCCATCTCCGATGTCCCCTCTGTCCCCCCCCCATCTCCGATGTCCCCTCTGTCCCCCCCCCATCTCCGATGTCCCCCTCTGTCCCCCCCCCATCTCCGATGTCCCCTCTGTCCCCCCCCCATCTCCGATGTCCCCTCTGTCCCCCCCCCATCTCCGATGTCCCCTCTGTCCCCCCCCATCCCCGATGTCCCCTCACCCCCCCACTGTCCCCCCCCCCCACCCTCGATGTCCCCTCACCCCCGCACTGTCCCCTCTGTCCCCCCCATCCCCGATGTCCCCTTACCCCCGCACCGTCCCCTCTGTCCCCCACCCTGCTGTCACCTCACCCCCCCTCCGTCCCCCCCCCCCATCCCCGATGTCCCCCCATCCCCGATGTCCCCCCATCCCCGATGTCCCCCCATCCCCGATGTCCCCCATCCCCGATGTCCCCCCCCGATGTCCCCCCCCGATGTCCCCCCCCGATGTCCCCCCCCGATGTCCCCCCCCGATGTCCCCCCCCGATGTCCCCCCCCGATGTCCCCCCCATCCTTGATGTCCCCTTACCTCCACACCGTCCCCTCTGTCCCCCCATGCCTGATGTCCCCTCTGTCCCCCTGCTCCCCGATGTCTCCTCACCCCCCCACGCTGTCCCCCCCACCCTTGACGTCCCCTCACCCCCCACCGTCCCGTGTCCCCCCGCAGGTACCAGTTCAACCCGGCGTTTTTCCAGACCACGGTCACGGCGCAGATCCTGCTCAAGGCTCTGACCAACCTCCCGCACACCGACTTCACCCTCTGCAAGTGCATGATCGACCAGGCCCACGTATCCGCCCCACGCTGGGGGGGGCCGGGAGGGATTTTGGGGACCCCCCCCCAACCCCTGACCACCCCAAGCCCCCTCTCCCCCTCCCTGGTGGGGCGACACATGGCAGCTTTGACCCCTCATCATCTACCTGTTGGCTTGGAGACCCAGATTTAGGGGCTTGGGGGGGCTGGTTTTGGGGAGCAGTGTGGGGGGGGTCCTCTCTGCATGTTTCCCTTGACCCCCCCCCCTCAGCAGGAGGAAAGACCCATCAGGCAGATCTTGTATTTGGGGGAGCTGTTGGAGACCTGCCACTTCCAGTCCTTCTGGGTGAGTCCTGCCCGGGGGGGGGCACCCCAAACCTGGGCAGCATCGGGGGGGGCTCCCCAGCCCTCGTTATCCACCCGCTGGGGGGTGTTAACGACCCCCCCTTCTCCCCCGCAGCAAGCTCTGGATGAGAACATGGAGCTGCTGGACGGGATCACCGGCTTCGAGGACTCCGTGAGGAAATGTGAGGGGGGGCTGTGGGGAGTTTGGGGGGCTGTGGGGAGTTTGGGGGGCTGTGGGGAGTTTGGGGGCCCCTGGGGGGTGCAGCAGCTGATGGGGGGGGTCTCGTTCCGCAGTCATCTGCCACGTGGTGGGAATCACCTACCAGCACATCGACCGCTGGCTGCTGGCCGAGATGTTGGGGGACCTCTCGGGTAAGCCAGGGGGAGCAGGAGGGTTTTGGGGAGGGGTCGGGGGGTGGGATGGGGGCTGAACCCCCCCCCCCTTTTGCCCCCCGTCCTGCCCAGAGGCTCAGCTGAAGGTCTGGATGAGCAAATACGGGTGGACGGAGCCGGAGCCCGGGCGCATCTTCATCTGCAACCAGGAGGAGAGCATCAAGCCCAAGAACATCGTGGAGAAGATCGACTTCGACAGTGGGTATTGGGGGGCTGGGAGCCCCCCCGGCCCCATGGAGCCCCCCAAAACCCCCCCTCACCCTCCTCCTTCTCCTGCAGGTGTCTCCACCATCATGGCCTCGTCCCTCTGATCCCGTGTTTTATCGTCCCCCCCCCCCTTTTAACTCCAGGCTTTGCCAGTAAAGGAGAAGCCTCCACAGTGCTGTTGTTATTTGGGGGGGCAGGGGTGTCCCCAGAGTTTGGGGATGGGGTGGGGGGAGCACTTTGGGGGGGGTCCTTAGAGCTTTGTGGGGGGATCTGGGGGTGACCCTTCACCCCCACATGCGGTTTGGCCACTCTTGGGTCTGGGGGACACTGTGGGGTGGGGTGCAGCACATTCCTCCAAGGGGCAGCTTGTGTCTCCTTATGGAGGCCACGCCCCCTTCGTGACAGCCACGCCCATTTATATGTGGCCACGCCCAGCTCCTATTTATTAATACACCGGGAAATGGGTGGAGTTAGTAGCGTCACGTGGGAGAATCCATGAATATTAAACAGGGGGCGTGACCGCGCCAGGCACGTTCACTATTAAAGATGCTCAGACAAGGCGCATGCGCGCAGAGAGCGGGGGCGTGACCGACGGTGGTGGGCGGGGCTCGCAGAGCAATGGAGGCATGTCGGGGGCGTGGCAGTGAGATCGCGGGGGCGTGTCTGACGGCGGTGGGGGGGGGCGATGAGAGCGCGATGGGCGTGGCCGCCGTCGGAGGGCGGGGCGATGAGGGGAGGCGTGTCTAATGACGGTGGGCGGGGCGCGGCGGGCGTGCCCGGGCGTGGCGGCGGGCGCCTGCGCAGTGCGGGGGCGCGGGCGGCGGCGCGGGGCGGCGGCAGCAGCGGAGCGATCGCGGTCGCGGCGCCATGGTGGATTATCACAGCGCCGGGCAGCCCTACCCCTATGGCGGGAACGGGCCCGGCCACAACGGCGACTACATGGCCCAGGAGGACGACTGGGACCGCGACCTCCTGCTCGACCCCGCCTGGGAGAAGCAGCAGCGCAAGGTGGGCCCGGGGACGGGGGTCCTGAGGCGGCGGGGCCTGGCGGGACCTCTGAGCCTTCAGGCCCTGGGGGCGGCCTGGGGGGACCCCTGAGGCGGCAGCGCCCGGGCGGGGGGGGCTTGTGGGGCCTGACGGGGCCTAAGTGTTTAGAACTTAGAGGGGGTGTCTGTGGGGAATCTGGGGGGGGTCTGTGGGGACCCCTCAGTGTTTAGAACTTGGGGGGTCTGTGGGGACCCCTCAGTGTTTAGAACTTGGGGGGGTCTGTGGGGACCCCTCGGTGTTTAGAGCCTGGGGGGGTCTGTGGGGACCCCTCAGTGTTTAGAGCCTGGGGGGGTCTGTGGGGACCCCTCAGTGTTTAGAACTTGGGGGGGTCTGTGGAGACCCCTCAGTGTTTAGAGCCTGGGGGGGTTTGTGGGGACCCCTCAGTGTTTAGAACTTGGGGGGTCTGTGGGGACCCGTCAGTGTTTAGAACCAGAAGGGTTCCATGGGGACCCCTCGGTGTTTAGAACTTGGGGGGGTCTGTGGGGACCCCTCGGTGTTTAGAACTTGGGGGGGGTCTGTGGGGACCCCTCGGTGTTTAGAACCTGGGGGGGTCTGTGGGGACCCCTCGGTGTTTAGAACTTGGGGGGGTCTGTGGGGACCCCTCAGTGTTTAGAACCAGAAGGGTTCCATGGGGACCCCTCGGTGTTTAGAACCTGGGGGGGTCTGTGGGGACCCCTGAGTGTTTAGAACTTGGGGGGGTCTGTGGGGACCCCTCAGTGTTTAGAACCAGAAGGGTTCCATGGGGACCCCTCGGTGTTTAGAACCTGGGGGGGTCTGTGGGGACCCCTGAGTGTTTAGAACTTGGGGGGGTCTGTGGGGACCCCTCAGTGTTTGGAGCCTGGGGGGGGTCTGTGGGGACCCCTCGGTGTTTAGAACCAGAAGGGTTCCATGGGGACCCCTCGGTGTTTAGAACTTGGGGGGGTCTGTGGGGACCCCTCGGTGTTTAGAACTTGGGGGGTTCTGTGGGGACCCCTCAGTGTTTAGAACCAGAAGGGTTCCATGGGGACCCCTCGGTGTTTAGAACTTGGGGGGGTCTGCAGAACCCCATGGTAGGAAATGGGGGTGCTGGGGGGAGACACCCCAAGGGGTCACTGGGGTCCTGGGGCTGGGGGCGCCTTGGGGACACTGGGTGGGCTTGGGTGGCTGGGGAAGGCCTTGGGGGTCTGGGCAGGACTTGGGGGGCTGACACGGCCACCCCAGCCCTGTGGGGAGATGCTCCTGTGCCGGGGGGGGGGCTGCAGAGCTTTGAGAACCCCCCCATTCCCCTCTTTACGGATGTGGGACCAGACGGCGCCAAAACGTCGGGATCCGCTCCCCGGGCCAGGAACGGGGAAACATGGGAGGAGGAAAAGGGCGGGGGGGTGGGGCAGGGCGAAGGGCGCCGGGGACAAGTGACAACGCGGGGCGACGTCCCCGCGCCGCACCCGGCACCTCCCGCCAACACCCGACCCCCCGGGTTAATCATTGCGGAGCGTCCCGGCGCGGCCGCTCGCCGTTAATTACCTTCATTAGCGGCGGTTGCGGCGGGGGCCGAAGGGCAGAGCCCCCGCGGCCCAGGTCGACCCACCTCTGATTTCCAAGCACGGCGCAATTTTGGGGGCAGGACGCGCCGTTTTGGTTCTGCCGGCGGTTTTAAGGAGTTTCGGGGTCCCTTGGTGGGGCCGGGGGCTCCGGTTTCAGCCCCATATGGGGAATGGGCTCCACATTTGAACTGGTGGTGCGGTCGGGACCCCCCCGGCCGCCGCCTCGTTAACACGCCTCGTTAATTGAAGCGTCTCCCGGCTCCGTCCTCCCTTTCTCCGGTGACTTCGCCTCCTCCTCCAGCACCAACAACTCCATGAACCTGGGGGTTCGGCCGCCCCGAAAACACCACGACGAGCCTCCCAACGAGCCCCGACCCGCGGAGGACGCGTTGGAAACGGCCGCGGAACGACCGGTTTTGGCGTTAATTAACATTTCCAGAGCAACTTCCCGTCGTGGCGAAGCTGCCGGCGCGTCCCCCGTGGATCCGCGGATCCGAGGCCCCGCGTGGGGCTGCTGCTCTGGAATGCCAGTTATGCGGCCGGAGCCGCGGGGGCACGGCGTCCTTCCTGCCGCCCCGCTGCCAAAAACAACCCGGAAAAAGGCAAAATCGCCGCCTTAAATAGCCACGCTTGGGAAAGAACTCGGCGAGGATCCGGCGGCCCCGAGGGCCGTAACGAACCTGGGCGCTAATTACCCGCGTCGGGATAAAACACCGAGGTGCCGGCGCCGGGTGTGTTTTAAACCCGCGTTTTAAACCCGTTTTCGCGCGTCCCGAGTGGGTTTTAGGCCTAATCCGCCTCCGTAATCCCGACTTCTCGATCCCAGCTCGGCGGGTTCGTTTACCCGCTCGTTAATTGTCCATAAATGGGGAATAATTGGAGGCGCCAAATGCTTTCTCGGGGTGTGGCCTGACTCACCTGCGCCCGTATCGCCCGGAGCCGCTCCCCGCCCCGCGGGATGGGCCGTTTTCCCCCCTTTTCACCCCAAAACCCCCTCGGGAACGGGCGCAGACGTCGCTGCTCATTCCGCTCTCAATTTAGCCGTTTTCCCCCCTTTTCACCCCAAAACCCCCTCGGGATCGGGCGCAGACGTCGCTGCTCATTCCGCTCTCAATTGAGCCGTTTTCCCCCCTTTTCACCCCAAAACCCCCTCGGGATCGGGCGCAGACGTCGCTGCTCATTCCGCTCTCAATTGAGCCGTTTTCCCCCCTTTTCACCCCAAAACCCCCTCGGGATCGGGCGCAGACGTCGCTGCTCATTCCGCTCTCAATTGAGCCGTTTTCCCCTCTTTTCACCCCAAAACCCCCTCGGGAACGGGCGCAGACGTCGCTGCTCATTCCACTCTCAATTGAGCCGTTTTCCCCCCTTTTCACCCCAAAACCCCCTCGGGATCGGGCGCAGACGTCGCTGCTCTTTGCCCGCTCTCAATTTAGCCATTTTCCCCTTTTTTCACCCCAAAACCCCCTCGGGATCGGGCGCAGACGTCGCTGCTCTTTGCCCTCTCCCAATTGAGCCGTTTTCCCCTCTTTTCACCCCAAAACCCCCTCGGGAACGGGCGCAGACGTCGCTGCTCTTTGCCCGCTCCCAATTGAGCCGTTTTCCCCCCTTTTCACCCCAAAACCCCCTTGGGATCGGGCGCAGACGTCGCTGCTCATTCCGCTCTCAATTGAGCCGTTTTCCCCCCTTTTCACCCCAAAACCCCCTCGGGATCGGGCGCAGACGTCGCTGCTCATTCCGCTCTCAATTGAGCCGTTTTCCCCTCTTTTCACCCCAAAACCCCCTCGGGATCGGGCGCAGATGTCGCTGCTCATTCCGCTCTCAATTGAGCCGTTTTCCCCTCTTTTCACCCCAAAACCCCCTCGGGATCGGGCGCAGACGTCGCTGCTCATTCCGCTCCCGATTGAGCCGTTTTCCCCCCTTTTCACCCCAAAACCCCCTCGGGATCGGGCGCAGACGTCGCTGCTCATTCCGCTCCCGATTGAGCCGTTTTCCCCCCTTTTCACCCCAAAACCCCCTCGGGATCGGGCGCAGACGTCGCTGCTCTTTGCCCGCTCCCGATTTAGCCGTTTTCTCCCCAAACCCAGGGCCAAATAAGGGCAAGGAATGAGGAGAATCCACGGGGCCACTTAACGAGGCCCCGACTAACGAGGCAACGCGGATGGAGCAAACCCCTCATTTCCCCCCATTTTTACACATTCCTTCCCCCCCCCCGCCCCCAACCACCAAGCGGTTTGATAATTAATCCCGTTAATTACCACCCGTGTCCCTCGGGGATCCCGGAGGCCGTAATTTGGAGCCCTAACGAGCCGCTCGTTAGCGGCGCTAACGTGGTTTTAACCTAAAATCCACAAAGCGAGCCCAAAAAGCAACGAGGATTCCGGGCAGGTTTGGGGCTAAAGCCTAAATTTGCCTTAAAAGGAAGGAAAACACCCCAAATCCAACAGGATCCCTCCCGGTGCCGCCGTTAAAACCCGATTTGGGGTTAAATCGCTATATTTACACCCCCAAAACGCCCGAATTTGGGGAGGGAAAAGCACCAAAGCGCGTTTTGCCGGGTGCGTTTTTCCTTGAGTTTTTGGGCAAAAGTGGTTGGAAATGGTTTCGCCGTCCCGGGGGGGTTTTGGGGTGTCCCCCCCCCCAAAAGGCGCCGCGCACACAATGCCTGGAAAGCGCTGGTTTGATCTGCGCTTCCGCGGGAAGGAAACGCCGGCGGCGCTTTGATCCCACGCGTCGGGGTCGTGGGGGGGAAATGCAGCATTTTGAGCAGAAACGCCGTTTTGGGGGAGTTTTGGGGGAGCTCGATGGGTTTTTGTTGCTCCCCGCGGCTGTTTGGAGGTGTTGGGAAGCAAGGCCGGGGTTTGGGGGGGGTTAGGCTGGGTTTTAATGGGGTGGCGTCCCCCTAAACCGGAGCCGGGTCGCTCCCGACGTCAAGAGGACACACGGGGATGGTGACGGCGCTCGGGCTCCGTTTTCAGCTGATTTCACCCCAAAACGAGCTCCTGTTGGTACCAACACCCGGCACAGACACACAGTGATGGTGACAGCGCTTGGGCTCCGTTTTTGGCTGATTTCTCCCCAAAACGACCTCCTGTTGGTACCAACACCCAGTACAGAGACACAGTGACGGTGACAGCACTCAAGGCCAATTTTCAGCTCATTTCTCCCCAAAACGAGCTCCTATTGATACCAACACCCGGCACAGACAATCAGCAACGGTGACGGTGCTCAGGCTCTGTTTTCAGCTGATTTCACCCCAAAACGAGCTGCTGTTGGTACCAACACCCGGCACAGACACACAGTGATGGTGACAGCGCTCAGGCTCCATTTTCAGCTGATTTCACCCCAAAATGAGCTCCTGTTGGTACCAACACCTGGTACAGACACACAGCGACAGTGACAGTGCTCAGGCTCCGTTTTCATCTGATTTCACCCCAAAATGAGCTCCTATCGGTACCAACACCCGGCACAGACACACAGTGATGGTGACAGCGCTCGGGCTCCGGTTTTGGCTGATTTCTCCCCAAAACGAGCTCCTGTTGGTACCAACACCCGGCACAGACACACAGTGATGGTGACGGCGCTCAGGCTCCGTTTTCAGCTCATTTCACCCCAAAACGAGCTCCTGTTGGTGCCAACACCCGGCACAGACACACAGTGATGGTGACAGCGCTCGGGCTCCGTTTTCAGCTGATTTCTCCCCAAAACGAGCTCCTGTTGGTACCAACACCCGGCACAGACACACAGTGATGGTGATGGCGCTCGGGCTCCGTTTTCAGCTGATTTCACCCCAAAACGAGCTCCTATGGGTACCAACACCTGGTACAGACACACAGTGATGGTGACGGCGCTCGGGCTCCGTTTTCAGCTGATTTCTCCCCAAAACGAGCTCCTGTTGGTACCAACACCCGGCACAGACACACAGTGATGGTGACAGCGCTTGGGCTCCGTTTTCAGCTGATTTCACCCCAAAACGAGCTCCTGTTGGTACCAACACCCGGCACAGACACACAGTGATGGTGACAGCGCTCGGGCTCCGGTTTTGGCTGATTTCTCCCCAAAACGAGCTCCTGTTGGTACCAACACCCGGCACAGACACACAGTGATGGTGACGGCGCTCAGGCTCCGTTTTCAGCTCATTTCACCCCAAAACGAGCTCCTGTTGGTGCCAACACCCGGCACAGACACACAGTGATGGTGACAGCGCTCGGGCTCCGTTTTCAGCTGATTTCTCCCCAAAACGAGCTCCTGTTGGTACCAACACCCGGCACAGACACACAGTGATGGTGATGGCGCTCGGGCTCCGTTTTCAGCTGATTTCACCCCAAAACGAGCTCCTATGGGTACCAACACCTGGTACAGACACACAGTGATGGTGACGGCGCTCGGGCTCCGTTTTCAGCTGATTTCTCCCCAAAACGAGCTCCTGTTGGTACCAACACCCGGCACAGACACACAGTGATGGTGACAACGCTTGGGCTCCGTTTTCAGCTGATTTCACCCCAAAACGAGCTCCTGTTGGTGCCAACACCCGGCACAGACACACAGTGATGGTGACGGCGCTTGGGCTCCTTTTTCAGCTGATTTCACCCCAAAATGAGCTCCTGTTGGTACCAACACCCGGCACAGACACACAGTGATGGTGACAGCGCTTGGGCTCCGTTTTCAGCTCATTTCACCCCAAAACGAGCTCCTGTTGGTGCCAACACCCGGCACAGACACACAGTGATGGTGACGGCTCTTGGGCTCCGTTTTCAGCTGATTTCTCCCCAAAACGAGCTCCTATCGGTACCAACACCTGACACAGACACACAGTGATGGTGACAGCGCTCGGGCTCCGTTTTCAGCTGATTTCTCCCCAAAACGAGCTCCTGTTGGCACCAACACCCGGCACAGACACACAGCGACGGTGACAACGCTTGGGCTCCGTTTTCAGCTGATTTCTCCCCAAAACGAGCTCCTGTTGATACCGACAGCCGGTTTACACGTCTCACTCTGCCGGGCAGCACGTCTGCATCCATGGGGTTTATTTTACCTAAATCCTGCCCTAAAAGCAGCTTTGGTGCCAGATGCCCCCATACCCGGGACTTCCCAGCCTGGGCCGGGTTTAACCAAGCCCGGCTTAAGCCAGCAGCGCCGTTCCCGGGGCTGGATTCCTCTGGAATTTGCTCCGTTTGCTCGTTGACGTCTTGAGCTTCGCTGGCAAATATTTACACCGGGCCGGTGCGGGGGGGGGGGGGGCGGTGGAAAATGGGGCGGAACGTGCTTTTCTGACGCGCTGTCGCCCGCAGACGTTCACGGCGTGGTGCAACTCGCACCTGCGCAAGGCGGGCACGCAGATCGAGAACATCGACGAGGATTTCCGCGACGGGCTCAAGCTCATGCTGCTCCTCGAGGTCATCTCAGGTCAGTCCCGCTCCCCAAGTACCTTTATAAAGTGATATTTTGGGCTGTTTCCTCCCCAAAATGAGCTCCTATCGCTGCCAACACCCGGCACAGACACACAGTGACAGTCACAGTCGTCAGGCTCCATTTTCAGCTCATTTCTCCCCAAAACGAGCTTCTATCGGTGCCAACACCCGGCACAGACACACAGCAACGGTGACAGCGCTCGGGCTCTGTTTTCAGCTGATTTCTCCCCAAAATGAGCTCCTATCGGTACCAACACCCGGCACAGACACACAGTGACAGTGACAGTCATCAGGCTCCGTTTTCAGCTGATTTCTCCCCAAAACGAGCTCCTATGGGTACCAACACCTGACACAGACAGACAGATACAGTGACGGTGCTCGGGCTCCGTTTTCAGCTGATATCTCCCCAAAACGAGCTCCTATTGGTACCAACACCCAGCACAGACAATCAGCAATGGTGACGGTGCTCAGGCTCCGTTTTCAGCTGATTTCTCCCCAAAATGAGCTCCTATTGGTACCAACACCCGGCACAGACACACAGTGATGGTGACGGCGCTCAGGTTCTGTTTTCAGCTGATTTCTCCCCAAAATGAGCTCCTATGGGTGCCAACACCCGGCACAGACACACAGCAACGGTGACGGTGCTCAGGCCCCGTTTTCAGCTGATTTCTCCCCAAAATGAGCTCCTATTGGTACCAACACCTGACACAGACACACAGTGATGGTGACAGCGCTCGGGCTCCGTTTTCAGCTCATTTCACCCCAAAACGAGCTCCTATGGGTGCCAACACCCAGCACAGACACACAGTGACAGTGACAGCGCTTGGGCTCCGTTTTCAGTTCATTTCTCCCCAAAATGAGCTCCTATTGATACCAACACCCAGCACAGACACACAGCAACAGTGACGGTGCTTGGGCTCCGGTTTTGGCTGATTTCTTCCCAAAACGAGGTCCTATTGGTGCCAACACCCGGCACAGACACACAGCGATGGTGACGGTGCTCAGGCTCCGTTTTCAGCTGATTTCTCCCCAAAATGAGCTCCTATCGGTACCAAGACCCGGCACAGACAATCAGCAATGGTGACGGTGCTCAGGCTCCGTTTTCAGCTGATTTCTCCCCAAAACGAGCTCCTATTGGTATCAACACCCGGCACAGACACACAGCAACAGTGACGGTGCTTGGGCTCCGGTTTTGGCTGATTTCTCCCCAAAACGAGCTCCTATTGGTACCAACACCCGGCACAGACACACAGTGATGGTGACGGCACTTGGGCTCTGTTTTCAGCTGATTTCTCCCCAAAACGAGCTCCTATTGGTGCCAACACCCGGCACAGACACACAGTGATGGTGACGGCACTTGGGCTCTGTTTTCAGCTGATTTCTCCCCAAAACGAGCTCCTATCGGTGCCAACACCCGGCACAGACACACAGCGACGGTGACGGTGCTCAGGCTCCGTTTTCAGCTGATTTCTCCCCAAAATGAGCTCCTATTGATACCAACACCCAGCACAGACACACAGCAACAGTGACGGTGCTTGGGCTCCGGTTTTGGCTGATTTCTCCCCAAAACGAGGTTCTATTCGTACCAACACCCAGCACAGACACACAGTGATGTTGACAGCACTCAGGCTCCGTTTTCAGCTGATTTCTCCCCAAAATGAGCTCCTATTGATACCAACACCCGGCACAGACACACAGTGACGGTGACAACGCTGGGGCTCCGTTTTCAGCTCATTTCTCCCCAAAACGAGCTCCTATCGCTACCAACAGCTACATTTTGCCTTTTTCATGTTTTTTATCCCCATCCTCGCTCTTTTTTCCCCTTTTAACCCTAAAACGCGACCCCCCCGGTGTCTCCTTCGCAGGGGAGCGATTGCCCAAGCCCGAGCGGGGCAAAATGCGCGTGCACAAGATCAACAACGTGAACAAGGCGCTGGATTTCATCGCCAGCAAGGGCGTCAAGCTCGTGTCCATCGGGGCCGAAGGTGGGTCCGGCTTCGGCGTCTCGAGCCCGAACGTCACGGGCGGCTCCGGCTCCTTCCCGAGGTCGCGCTCATTCAACGATGCTCTTGCACGCCCCATTTTCAAAGCACAAACCCCTCTAAAAACCTCAAAATAAGGCAAATATTTGCGCCCGCCTGTTGGGTCCGTTTGGGCCTCGCTGTGGTTTAAAAAGCCCCAAATCCCCCCCGTTTTTGATCCCCCTTTGGGCCGAGCGGCTCGGTTTGGTCCGTCCGCCTGAACGCCAAGCGGAGCGCAAAGCAGCCGCGGTTTCGCTTCGTTTGCGCCGCGATCTCCAGCGCTTTGTCTTTGATAAAGAGAAGGGGGTTAGAATCCGGATTGACCCCTCACCCCGAGGCTCCGGTGCCGCTCGGGGGGTCCCCAATGCGTCCCCCCCCCCGGTTTGGCAGCGGCTCCCCTTGCAGAGCCAGTTTGGGGACGGCGGCTCCTTCAAGGGCCGGGGGAGGTTCCCGAAACCGGAGCGTGTCCCGACTTGGTTCACGCGGGCGACGCGAGGGTGTGGTGGGGGTTACAACACCCAGAGGCTCCCGCGCCGGGGGCACCCCCAGAACAACACGCGTGGGGCCGCTCGGGGGTGGGAAACGCCGGGAGCGCCGCCCTCCCAAAAGGCTGCGCTTGGAAGCGATTTTGGGGACGGTTCTGGGCTTTTTTGGCCGCAAAAGACGCGCGACACGGAGCCCACGATCGTCTCTTGGTGTCTGATGGTGCAGCGAGTCCCGAGTGTGGGGTGGAACGGGGGGACCCCAAAAACCTCCTGCTCGTTCCCGCACACCCGGAGGCACAACCGACGGCGTTTGCCGTGGAACCCAGGCCGGATTTTCCCCTCTTTGGCTTTCAGAGATTGTCGACGGCAACGCCAAGATGACGCTGGGCATGATCTGGACCATCATCCTGCGCTTCGCCATCCAGGACATCTCGGTGGAAGGTGAGGGGCGGGGACATGAGGACACAAGGGACAGGGACACAAGGACACGAGGGATGGGGACACGAGGACATGAGAGATGGTGACATGAGTGATGGGAACATGAGGACACAAGGGATGGGGACATGAGGACACGAGGGACAGGGACAGGAGGATGGGGACATGAGCGATGGGAACACGAGGACACAAGGGACGGGGACATGAGGACACGAGGGACAGGGACAGGAGGATGGGGACATGAGCGATGGGGACATGAGGACACGAGAGACGGTGACATGAGGGATGGGGACATGAGGACACGAGGACGGGGACGTGAGTGATGGGGACATGAGGGACAGGGACAGGAGGACGGGGACACGAGGGATGGGGACATGAGGACATGAGGGACAGGGACATGAGGACGGGGACACCGGGACAGGAGGACAGGGACACGAGGGATGGGGACATGAGGACACGAGAGACGGTGACATGAGGGAGAGGGACATGGGGGATGGGGACACGAGGGATGAGGACACGAGAGATGATGACATGAGGGACAGGGACGGGGACATGGGGGATGGGGACATGGGGACACAAGGGATGGGGATACGAGGGACAGGGACATGAGAGACAGGGACACAAGGACGAGGACATGAGGGATGGGGATGAGGACACGAGGGATGGGGACATGAGGACGGGGCCACGAGGGCTGATCCGGCGTGTCCCCTGGCAGAGACCTCGGCCAAGGAGGGTTTGCTGCTCTGGTGCCAGCGCAAAACGGCTCCGTACAAAAACGTCAACGTGCAGAACTTCCACATCAGGTCAGGAACCGCTGCGGGGGGTACCGAGACCTCGGGCACGGCACCGAGACCTGGGGCACGGCACTGAGACCTCGGGCATGGCACCGAGACCTCGGGCACGGCACCGAGACCTCGGGCATGGCACCGAGACCTGGGGCACGGCACCGAGACCTGGGGCATGGCACCGAGACCTGGGGCATGGCACCGAGACCTCGGGCATGGCACCGAGACATGGGGCACGGCACCGAGACCTGGGGCATGGCACCGAGACCTTGGGCATGGCACCGAGACCTGGGGCACGGCACCGAGACCTGGGGCACGGCACCGAGACCTGGGGCATGGCACCGAGACCTTGGGCATGGCACCGAGACCTGGGGCACGGCACCGAGACCTCGGGCATGGCACCGAGACCTGGGGCATGGCACCGAAACCTTGGGCATGGCACCGAGACCTCGGGCAGGGCCGTGGGGGCGAAACGCGGCTACCGCGGCTTTTACCCCTTTATTCGCTGCGGTTGTGCCTGAGACATCCGCCCTTGTCCAGAGGAGGGTTGATCCAGGGTCTGAGGCAGATATGCAATGTGTCTTTGTCCGTCGGTCTCGCTGTCCATCGGTCTCGCTGTCCGTCGGTCTCGCTGTCCATCGGTCTCGCTGTCCGTCGGTCTCACTGTCCGTCAGTCTCACCGTCCGTCCTCTCCCGCAGCTGGAAGGACGGTCTCGCCTTCAACGCCCTGATCCACAGACACCGGCCGGAGCTCATCGAGTACGACAAGCTCAGGAAGGTAAAACCGCGCTCTGGTTTGTGCCGCTTTTCCCTACGAACCGAACCGGGAGCGCGGCCGTTTGTCCGTCCGTCCGTCGAACGCCCAACCGGGTGTCCCCGCGGCTCCACCCGCTCGTCTCCCCTCTCCAGGACGACCCGGTGACGAATCTCAACAACGCCTTCGAGGTGGCCGAGAAGTACCTGGACATCCCCAAGATGCTGGATGCCGAGGGTGAGCGCGCGGCGCCGCGCTGGACGCCGCGGGGCCGTGTCTAACGCGCTTTTCCCCCCGTACAGGTGTATCCGTCTGGTTCTTAGGAGCCGCCGCTCGGTGGGATTCCGGCCCCGCGTCCCCCGTCTCGCTCTAACGCTTGTCGTTCGCTTGCAGACATCGTCAACACCGCGCGCCCCGACGAGAAAGCCATCATGACCTATGTGTCCAGCTTCTACCACGCGTTCTCCGGGGCACAGAAGGTACCGCGGCGGCCGCCTCGCCGCCTCCGCACCGCAGCGCCCTCCGCTCACGCCTCTTCTCTTTGCAGACGCGCCGTTCCTCTGTCTCTCCGCGCGACCCGGGAACCAGAACCTCAGCTTGTTCATTTATTTATCTTTAACAAAACAAGCCAAAAACCGCTCGCCTTCCCCAAACCGAACGCGACGGGGCCGCGGCGGCTCGGCCGCGTCTCCGAATGGAGCCTCGGCTCTTCGTTAGCGACAAGCAGCTCTGGTTCGGCTCCCGGCGCTCGCCGCGCTCCCGAGGCGGCCTCGAGGTCTCCCCGGCGCTGCTTCACGCGCTCTCCTCCCTCTCTCTCCGCGCAGATATCGTGGGCACGCTCAGGCCCGACGAAAAGGCCATCATGACATACGTGTCCTGCTTCTACCACGCTTTCTCGGGGGCGCAGAAGGTGAGCTTGGCTGGCTGGGGCTGCCGCTAACACACCCCCCTCCCATTTTGGGGCTCCCCGCGGGCGCTTGCACTTGCACGGCTTCTGGAAACCCCGACGCGGGGACGGCTTGAGCTCCGCTTGGCTCAGGAGAGGCTTAAAGCTCAGCCTAAGGCTCCGGCGCCGGACGCGGCTTCCCAGGACCCTGTTGGCGTGCCAGACAGGAGGCGGCGCGGGTAACACTCGCGCAGTTTGGTTTTGAGCCGGGTTTGTTGCGTCTCCTCGGTCTGATCCGGGTTTGCCAGAGCTCGAGGTGGCTTCTAAAAGCAGCTTTTGGGGAGCTCGGGCTGAGCCCCTCGTTAGGGAGGCTCGTTAGAGCCGCGCGGGGTTGGGGACCGCCCTGTCACCCCGGGGGGGCTCCTGCTCCTTCCGAAACGGGGTGAATCGGGAGGGATTTGGGCAATAAACGAGCCTCTTGGCTAAAAAAACCAAGAGAAATCATGTCCGGACCCACCCCCGCGCGGTTCTGCTGTGCAGCGCTGGTTTACGTGTTGGCTAATGAAGATTGGGGTTAATTACCGCCTGTCTCACCCGCCACGCCGCAGGAGGAGCCCGGCGTTCCCTCCCACCCCCCCGCTTGGTTTTCCGATTTCTCCTGGCTTCGTTAATTATTTGGCTTCGTTAATTGGTTTCGCCTCGCTCCCCTCCTGGTTTTGAGTTGATTTCTTTCACTTTCCGCCCGCGGCGACTGGTTCTTCCTCTCCCGCGTCCTCCCCAGACCCTCTCTGGCTCTCGCCTCCTCCTCTTGGACTCTTTGTGCCGCCTCCCGAGGTACCAGGTGCCCCCCGCTCCTCCTTCCTGCCTCCTCCTCATCCTCACAGAGGATCTGCCCTCCCGGGAGGGCCGCAAACCCCCGGACGGTGCTTAAAAACGGGGGAGAACCCCCCAAAACAGAGCGTGAGCGGCTCCGCGCTCCGCACGGCGAGCGGGGACGAACCCCCGGGGGTCCCGCTCGCGGGTTCGGGGGCCAAAATAACACCGAGTTTGCCGTTTCCCCGGTAAGGTTTGACACCGGGATCGCTCGGGGAGCCCCCGAACCCCCGGTAGAACGGGGTGGGGGGACGCGCAGGTTTTGGGGTTCCCCGCTCTGAACCCCCCGCCTCGTCCCGCTCGCGTGTCCCCCCAGGCCGAGACGGCGGCGAATCGCATCTGCAAAGTGTTGGCCGTCAACCAGGAGAATGAGCATCTCATGGAGGACTACGAGAAGCTGGCGTCCGACGTGAGTGGCGGGGTCCCCGGCCTCCCCGCCCCCCAAAACCCCGTGCTCCCCGTTAAACCCCGTTTGCCCCATTGAACCCCCTTTGTTAAACCCCAATTTCCCCGTTAAACCACGATTTCCCCATTAAACCCCATTTTCCCCATTAAATCCCATTTGTTAAACCCCGTGTTCCCCGTTAAACCCCATTTGCCCCATTAAACCCCCTTGTTAAACCCCGTTTTCCCCATTAAACCCTGTTTGTTAAACCCCATTTTCCCCATTAAACCCCATTTTCCCCATTAAATCCCATTTGTTAAACCCCGTGTTCCCCGTTAAACCCTGTTTTCCCCATTAAACCCCATTTTCCCCATTAAATCCCGTTTGTTAAACCCCAATTTCCCCGTTAAACCCCGTTTTCCCCATTTAACCCCATTTGCCCCATTAAATCCCATTTGTTAAACCCCGTGTTCCCCGTTAAACCCCATTTGCCCCATTAAACCCCATTTGCCCCATTAAACCCCCTTTGTTATACCCCAATTTCCCCGTTAAACCCCGTTGTTTTCCCCATTAAACCCCATTTTCCCCATTAAATCCCGTTTGTTAAACACCAATTTCCCCGTTAAACCACGTTTTCCCCATTAAACCCCGTTTGTTAAACCCCGTGTTCCCCGTTAAACCCCATTTGCCCCATTAAACCCCATTTTCCCCATTAAATCCCGTTTGTTAAACCCCGTTTTCCCCATTAAACCCCGTTTGCCCCATTAAACCCCGTTTGCCCCATTAAACCCCATCTTCCCCATTAATTCCCGTTTGTTAAACCCCAATTTCCCCGTTAAACCACGTTTTCCCCATTAAACCCCATTTTCCCCATTAAATCCCGTTTGTTAAACCCCAATTTCCCCGTTAAACCCCATTTGCCCCATTAAACCCCCTTGTTAAACCCCAATTTCCCCGTTAAACCACGTTTTCCCCATTAAACCCCATTTTCCCCATTAAATCCCATTTGTTAAACCCCGTGTTCCCCGTTAAACCCCGTTTGCCCCATTAAACCCCCTTGTTAAACCCCGTTTTCCCCATTAAACCCTGTTTGTTAAACCCCATTTTCCCCATTAAACCTCGTTTTCCCCATTAAATCCCGTTTGTTAAACCCCAATTTCCCCGTTAAACCCCATTTGCCCCGTTAAACCCCATTTGCCCCATTAAACTCCGTTTGTTAAACCCCAATTTCCCCGTTAAACCCCGTTTGCCCCATTAAACCCCATTTGCCCCATTAAACCCCCTTTGTTAAACCCCAATTTCCCCGTTAAACCCCGTTTTCCCCATTAAACCCCATTTTCCCCATTAATTCCCGTTTGTTAAACCCCAATTTCCCCGTTAAACCCCGTTTGCCCCATTAAACCCCATTTGCCCCATTAAACCCCCTTTGTTAAACCCCAATTTCCTCGTTAAACCCCGTTTTCCCCATTAAACCCCATTTTCCCCATTAAATCCCATTTGTTAAACCCCAATTTCCCCGTTAAACCCCGTTTTCCCCATTAAACCCCATCTTCCCCATTAAATCCCATTTGTTAAACCCCAATTTCCCCATTAAACCCCGTTTTCCCCATTAAATCCCGTTTGTTAAACCCCGTTTTCCCCATTAAACCCCGTTTGCCCCATTAAACCCCGTTTGTTAAACCCCATTTTCCCCATTAAACCCCATTTTCCACGTTAAACCCCGTTTGTCTCATTAAACCCTATTAAACCCCGTTGTCCCCGTTAAACTCTGTTTTCCCCATTAAACCCCGTTTGTTAAACCCTGTTTTACCCATTAAACCCCATTTTCCCTGTTAAACCCCGTTTTCTCCATTAAACCCCGTTTTCCCCATTAAACCCCGTTTGTTAAACCCTGTTTTACCTACCCATTAAACCCTATTTTCCCTGTTAAACCACATTTTCTCCATTAAACCCAGTTTTCCCCGTTAAACCCCGTTTGCCCCATTAAACCCCGTTAAACCCCATTGTCCCCGTTAAACTCTGTTTTCCCCGTTAAACCCCATTTGTTAAACCCTGTTTTACCCATTAAACCCCATTTTCCCTGTTAAACCCCGTTTTCTCCATTAAACCCCGTTTTCCCTGTTAAACTCTGTTTTCCCCATTAAACCCCGTTTGTTAAACCCCGTTTTCTCCATTAAACCCCGTTTTCTCTATTAAATCCCGTTTTCCCCATTAAGCCCCGTTTGCCCCATTAAACCCTGTTTGTTAAACCCTGTTTTACCCATTAAACCCCAATTTCCCTGTTAAACCCCGTTTTCCCCGTTAAACCCCACATTCTCTGTTAAACCCCGGTTTCCCATTAACCCCCCTTCTCCCCCTTAAACCCCGTTTCCCCGTTAAACCCCATTTCCCCATTAAACCCCGTTTTCCCCGTTCAACCCCATTTCCCTGTTAAATCCTGTTTTCCCCGTTAAACCCTGCTTTCCCCGTTACACCCCGTTTTCCCCATTCAACCCCGTTTCCCCGTTACACCCCGTTTCCCCGTTAAACCCCGTTTCCCCGTTGAACCCAGTTTCCCCCGTTAAACCCCGTTTTCCCCATTAAACCCCGTTTCCCCGTTAAACCCCGCTTTCCCCGTTAAACCCCGTTCAACCCCGTCCAACCCCGTCCCCCCAGCTGCTGGAGTGGATCAAACGCACCATCCCGTGGCTCGAGGATCGCAGCCCCCAGAAAACCATCGCGGAGATGCAGCAGAAACTGGAGGATTTCCGCGACTACCGGCGCGTCCACAAACCGCCCAAGGTGCAGGAGAAGTGTCAGCTGGAGATCAACTTCAACACCCTGCAGACCAAGCTCCGGCTCAGCAACCGGCCCGCGTTCATGCCCTCCGAGGGGAAGATGGTCTCGGTGAGAGCTGGTTGGCGCCCTCCATCTTGGTGCTCCCCCAGAGGGGGTTTGGGGATGGATTCCTCTCCAAAACGCCGCCAAAATGGCTTCGGGGGGCTCGTGGTGATGAAGGTGATGGAGCCGCAAGCCGCAGGTCCCCCCTGAGCCCCGTCCCCGCCGTCCCCAGGACATCAACAACGGGTGGCAGCACCTGGAGCAGGCGGAGAAGGGCTACGAGGAATGGCTGCTCAACGAGATCCGGCGCCTGGAGCGGCTCGACCACCTGGCCGAGAAATTCCGGCAGAAAGCGTCCATCCACGAGGCCTGGACCGAAGGTGGGGGACAGAGGGGTCATGGCCACCAAATACGAGTCGCCCCCAGAGTGCTTGAGCCCTTTTATAACGCGACGGGACCGGGGGCGACCGTCCCTGCTGTGGGGATGATGTGACAAACCTGGGGGTCCCGGGGACGGCATGGTGACCGTGACCCAGCGCTGGGCCCTTGTGGCCAACGTGACTTTAGTGACATTTTGAGCCCTGAGGTGATTCTGGCGCCATTTTGACCCTGAGGTGATTCTGGCGCCATTTTGAGCCCTGAGGTGATTTGGTGCCATTTTGACCCTGAGGTGATTCTGGCGCCATTTTGACCCTGAGGTGATTCTGGCTCCATTTTGAGCCCTGAAGTGACTCTGGTGCCATTTTTTGAGGTGATTCTGGTGCCACTTTGACCCTGAGGTGATTCTGGTGCCATTTTTTGAGGTGATTCTGGTGCCATTTTGATCCTGAGGTGATTCTGGCGCTTTTTTTGAGGTGATTCTGGTGCCCTTTTGGGCCCTGAGGTGATTCTGGTGCCACTTTGACCCTGAGGTGATTCTGGTGCCATTTTGACCCTGAGGTGATTCTGGCGCCATTTTGACCCTGAGGTGATTCTGGCTCCATTTTGAGCCCTGAAGTGACTCTGGTGCCATTTTTTGAGGTGATTCTGGTGCCACTTTGACCCTGAGGTGATTCTGGTGCCATTTTTTGAGGTGATTCTGGTGCCATTTTGATCCTGAGGTGATTCTGGCGCTTTTTTTGAGGTGATTCTGGTGCCCTTTTGGGCCCTGAGGTGATTCTGGTGCCACCTTGACCCTGAGGTGATTCTGGTGCCATTTTGACCCTGAGGTGATTCTGGCGCCATTTTGACCCTGAGGTGATTCTGGCTCCATTTTGAGCCCTGAAGTGACTCTGGCGCCATTTTTTGAGGTGATTCTGGCGCCTTTTTTGAGGTGATTCTGGCGCCATTTTGAGCCCTGAGGTGATTCTGGCGCCATTTTGAGCCCTGAGGTGATTCTGGCGCCATTTTGAGCCCTGAGGTGATTCTGGGGCCATTTTTTGACGTGATTTTGGCGCCATTTTGACCCTGAGGTGATTCTGGCGCCATTTTGACCCACTGGTGATCAGTATGGAAAGGGTGAGTGTCAGGAGCTGGAGCCATGGCTGACACCAGTGACAGGACAAGGGGTTCAAACGGGAACACAGGAGGTTCCGCTTGAACATGAGGAGAAACGTCTCCACGGTGAGGGCGGCAGAGCCTGGAGCAGCTGCCCAGGGGCCATGGAGCCTCCTTGTGTGCGCCATCCCAACCCGCCGGGTCCCCGCGTCCCCTCGGGGGCTGCAGGCGCCCTGTGGCGCTGACCCCCCCGTGTCCCCAGGCAAGGAGGCGCTGCTGCGGCAGAGGGACTACGAGAGCGCCACGCTGTCCGACATCAAAGCGCTCATCAGGAAGCACGAGGCCTTCGAGAGCGACCTGGCCGCGCACCAGGACCGCGTGGAGCAGATCGCCGCCATCGCGCAGGAGCTCAAGTACGGACCCGCGCACCCCGAAACACCCCCAGGCTCCCCAGGACACCCCCAGACACCCCTGGACTCCCCTGGACATCCCCAGACACCCCAGGACACCCCCAGACACCCCCAGACTCCCCTGGACATCCCCAAACAACCCAGGACAACCCCCAAACACCTTCAGACATTCCAGGACACCTTCAGACACCCCGAGACACCCCAGGACACCCTAGAACACCTTCAGACACCCCAGGACACCCCCAGACACCCCTGGACACCCCCAAACACCTTCAGACACTCCAGGATACCTTCAGACACCCCAGGACGCCCCCAGACACCCCTGGACACCCCAAGACACCCCTGACACTGCAGGCCACCCTAGGAACCCCCATAACAGCTCAAGACACCCCAGGCCACCCCCAAACACCCTCAGACACCCCAGGACACCCCCAAACACCCCCGGCCACCCCAAGACACCCCAGGACACCCCCAAACACCTTCAGATGCCCCAGGACACCCCAAGACACCCCAGGACACCCCCAAACACCTTCAGATGCCCCAGGACACCCCCAAACACCCCGACACTGCAAGCCACCCTAGGACCCCCATAACAGCTCAAGACACCCCAGGCCACCCCCAAACACCTTCAGACACCCCAAGACACCCCAGGCCACCCCCAAACGCCCTCAGACACCCCAGGACACCCCAAACCCCCCCGGCCACCCCAAGACACCCCAGGCCACCCCCAAACGCCCTCAGACACAACAGAACACCCCAAAACCCCCCTGGCCACCCCAAGACACCCCAGGCCACCCCCAAACGCCCTCAGACACCCCAGGACACCCCCAAACACCTTCAGACACCCCAAGACACCCCAGGCCACCCCCAAACCCCCCTGGTCACCCCAAGACACCCCAGGCCACCCCCAAACACCCTCAGACACCCCAGGACACCCCCAAACACCCCTGACAAGCCACCCTAGGACCCCCCATAACAGCTCAAGACACCCCAGGACACCCCCAAACACCCTCAGACACCCCAGAACACCCCCAAACACCTTCAGACACCCCAGGACACCCCCAACCCCCCCCGGCCACCCCACGCTCCCTGCGAACCCCCCGTCTCGGGGCTCCCGGCGCAGCCGCCGCGCAGACAGAGCCCCATTGTTCTGCCGCCCCCCCGTCCTCCCCGGGGGCGCCGCTCGCCCCCGCCTTTACTCGCGCACAATTAGCACGCGGGGCCGCCAACGGGGCCCTTGTTCCCCCATCGCCGCCACACGGGGACGAGATCCCGGGCGCGCACGCCATGGGGATCCCGCGGAACGCCGCCGCTTCCAAAAGCCCCGGGGAGACGGGGGCCGCGCTGTGGGGAGCTGTGCGGGTCCCTGCCCGCCCCCCAAACGGCCGTGCTGTACCTTTTGAAGCGAGCTGGATTACTACGACTCGCCCAGCGTCAACGCGCGGTGCCAGAAGATCTGCGACCAGTGGGACGTGCTGGGCTCCCTGACCCACAGCAGGAGGGAAGCGCTGGAGGTGAGCGGGGGACACGGGGGGACAGGGGGGACACGGGGACACGGGGGACATGGGGACAGGGGGGACACGGGGACACGGGGGACATGGGGACAGGGGGGACACGGGGACGAGGGGGATGAGGGGGACGCGGGGGACACGGGGACACAGGGGACATGGGGACAGGGGGGACACGGGGACACGGGGCACATGGGGACGTGGGGACAGGGGGGACATGGGGACGAGGGGGATGAGGGGGATGCGGGGGACACGGGGACACGGGGCACATGGGGACGTGAGGACAGGGGGGACACGGGGACGTGGGGGACAGGGGGGACACGGGGACAGGGGACATGGGGACGTAGGGACAGGGGGGACACGGGGTCAGGTGGGACGAGGGGGACGTGGGGATGGGGGGGACGGGGAGGATTGGGGGGGACGGGGGGATGGGGAGAGATGGGGGGGACGGGGGGGATGCGGGGACGGGGGGGATGGGGAGAACGTGGGGACGGGGGGGACACGGGGACCAGGGGGATGAGGGGACAGGGGGGACACAGGGACGTGGGGCATGGGGGGACGCGGGGATGGGGGTGGACGAGGGGGACGCGGGGACAGGGGGGACACAGGAACGGGGGGACGCGGGGACGGGGGGACATGGGGACAGGGGGGACGCGGGTGACACGGGGACCAGGGGGATGAGGGGGACGCAGGGACGGGGGGGACACAGGGACAGGGGAGACAGGGGGGACGGGGGGACGGGGGGTCGCAGCGACGCGGGGACAGGGGGGACGGGGGGGGACATGGGGACCGGGGGGGACACAGGGACGGCGGGACGGGGGACGTGGGGATGGGGGGGACATGGGGACAAGGGGCATACGGGGACGGGGGGGTCACAAGGACGAGGGGGACGCGGGGACGGGGGGACACAGGGATGGGGGGGACGTGAGGACAGGGGAGACATGGGGACGGGGGGACATGGGGACAAGGGGGACACGGGGACGGGGGGACGGTCACCGCGGGTTCCTGCGCTGCTGACGCCCCCCGCCCGCGCAGAAAACAGAGAAGCAGCTGGAGACCATCGACGAGCTGCACCTGGAATACGCCAAGCGGGCGGCTCCCTTCAACAACTGGATGGAGAGCGCCATGGAGGACCTGCAGGACATGTTCATCGTGCACACCATCGAGGAGATCGAGGTGAGGGGGGGGACAGGGCCCTGTGCCCTTCAACGCACCCCCCAAGATGTTTGCGGGTGGTTTGGGGCCGTTCTTAGATGTTTTGAGGTGGGTTTTCAAGCTGAGCCTTGGTAGTGTTGCACTTAAATAAAGGGTTTAGTTCAGATACTGTCAGGATATACTTGGGGAAAATAGATGTAGATATAGAAATAGATATATAGATATAGATGTAGATATAGATATATAGACGTATATAATACATACAACCATAGCACCCTGAGAGCGCCCTATCTCATCTGATCTGGGAAGCTAAGCAGGGTCGGGCCCGGTCAGCACTTGGATGGGAGACCTTGTGGCCAGGAAGCCAATGGGACCTGGGGGGGATTAGAAGGGGGTGGTCAGTAGGTCAGAGAGGTTCTCCTGCCCCTCTGCTCTGCCCTTGAAAAAGGGTTTAGTTCAGGTACTATCAGGATATACTTGGGGATCATATATATATATATAATATATACAGCCATAGCACCCTGAGAATGGCTGATCTGGGAAGCTAAGCAGGGTCGGGCCCGGTCAGCACTTGGATGGGAGACCAGTATGGAGCTGGAGAAGAGGAGACTGAGGGGTGATTAATTAATGGTGATCAGTATGGAAAGGGGGAGTGTCAGGAGATGGAGCCATCGGTGACAACCAGTGACAGGACAAGGGGTTCAAACCGGAACCCAGGAGGTTCCGCTTAAACGTGAGAAGAAAGTTCTTCATGGTGAGGGCGGCAGAGCCTGGAGCAGCTGCCCAGGGGGTTGTGGAGTCTCCTTCTCTGCGACATCCAAACCCGCCTGCTTCCTGCATCCCCTCTAGGGGCTCCTGATCTGAAACAGATGAGCTTTCAAGGTCCCTTCTGATCCCTGACATAGATCCTGTGACCTGCGAGGTCCCCAGGGTGCCTGGGGGGGGCCAAGCTGGTGTGACCCCCCCATTCCTGTCTCCCCAGGGCCTCATCGCCGCCCACGACCAGTTCAAGTCCACGCTGCCCGATGCCGACAAGGAGCGCGAGGCCATCCTGGGCATCCAGCGCGAAGCGCAGCGCATCGCCGACCTGCACGGCATCAAGCTCTCCAGGAGCAACCCCTACACCTCCGTCACGCCCCAGCTCATCAACTCCAAGTGGGAGCGGGTACGTGGCCCCCCGGGCCCTTCATTAGCGCGACGGTGATTAATAATGACGGGATCAGCTGCGGCTCCTCCACCGTTGTGCCTGGAGCTCCGTGGCTCTCCCAGGCTCTCCCGGCTGTCCCAGCCCGCCCCGATCCCCGCGGGATCCCCACGGTCACCCGTGCTCATCCCGTTGTCCCCGCAGGTGCAGCAGCTGGTCCCCAAGCGCGACCACGCGCTGCTGGAGGAGCAGAGCAAGCAGCAATCCAACGAGCACCTCCGGCGGCAGTTCGCCAGCCAGGCCAACGTGGTGGGGCCCTGGATCCAGACCAAGATGGAGGTGAGGCCCCCCGGGGTCACCTGCCCAAAGGAAAGGGCAGAAAAGGGTGAAATCGTTGAGCAGAGCGGCCCAGGGGTCTTGGGGTGCGAGGAGCAGCCTCAGCACCTCGGGGTGCTGCGCCCACCCAGGCCCCCGGGGTGCTGTGCAGCCAGCACCGAGCCCTTGTGGCCACAAAGGCAAATGGTACCGGGGTGGATTAAAAGGAGGGTGGTTAGTAGGATGAGAGAGGTTCTTCTCCCCTTCTACTCTGCCTTTGAAAAAGGGTTTAGTTTAGATACTATCAGAATATACTTGGGGAACACATATATATATTGATCTCTATAATATATACAGCCATAACACCCTGCGAATGGCTGATCTGGGAAGCTAAGCAGGGTCGGGCCCGGTCAGCACTTGGATGGGAGACCTTGTGGCCAGGAAGCCAATGGGACCTGGGGGGGTTAGAAGGGGGTGGTCAGTAGGTCAGAGAGGTTCTCCTGCCCCTCTGCTCTGCCCTTGAAAAGAGGGTTTAGTTCGGATACAATCACAATATACTTGGGGATCATATGTATATATGTGTATATATAGCTATAGCACCCTGGGAATGGCTGATCTGGGAAGCTAAGCAGGGTCAGGCCCGGTCAGCACTTGGATGGGAGACCAGCTGGGAATAGCGGGTGCTGTGGGCTGAGCCAGCACTGGGCCCTTGTGGCCAGGAAGCCAGTGGGACCTGGGGGGGTTAGAAGGGGGTGGTCAGTAGGTCAGAGAGGTTCTCCTGCCCTTCTACTCTATCTATCAGGATATACTTGGGGGTTATAAATATATATATATATAAAAAATATATAATATATAATATATAAACACATAACACCCTGGGAATGGCTGATCTGGGAAGCTAAGCAGGGTCGGGCCCGGTCAGTGCTTGGATGGGAGACCAGCTGGGAATAGCGGGGGCTGTGGGCTGAGCACTGGGCCCTTGTGGCCAGGAAGCCAGTGGGACCTGGGGGGGTTAGAAGGGGGTGGTCAGTCCAGCCCCCGACACTCCATGATTCGATGTTTTCGGTCCCGATCGCAGGAGATCGGGCGCATCTCCATCGAGCTGCATGGGACGCTGGAGGACCAGCTGGAGCAGCTCAAGCAGTACGAGCGGCGCATCGTGGAGTACAAACCCAACCTGGACCTGCTGGAGCAGCAGCACCAGCTCATCCAGGAGGCCCTGATCTTCGACAACAAGCACACCAACTACACCATGGAGGTGGGCGGGGGGCTGAGCTGGGCCTTGGGGCGCCCCACGGGGGGTTTGGGGACACCCATAGGTTCCCTGTTCCACTCCCTTGGCACGCAGGGTGTTTGGGGTGTCAATGGTAGCCGGGGTCCTGCTCCCTCCTGTGGGTTTGGGGCGATTCCAGGGGGTTTGGGGACACCCAAAGGTGCCCTGTCCCACCCCTTTGGCGCAGGGGCTGTTGGGGTGTCACCCCTCACCGGGTCTCACTCCCTCCCGTGGGTTTGGGGCGCATCCAGGGGGTTTGGGGACACCCTTGGTGTGCAGGGTGTCACCATTCACTGGGGTTCCGCTTCCTCCCGTGGGTTTGGGGCACATCCAGGGGGTTTGGGGACACCCTTGGTGTGCAGGGTGTCACCATTCACTGGGGTTCCGCTTCCTCCTGTGGGTTTGAGCGCATTCAGGGGTTTGGGGACACCCTTGGTGCATGGGGTGTTGGGTGA